>NC_053166.1:24194042-24500709 GCF_016835505.1 Polypterus senegalus | reverse complement strand
TACTGTACATTTATTACATTCTTGTTCTTTTCATACCTCTTAGGTTTAGTCATCACCCTTGATATCCACTGTGTAGGTGACAACTGCCCGGTCTTGTTCTTTACAGGACATCTGCTGATCTCTTTAGTCATCTTCTGTTCTTTACCTTCTTCTGGTAAATCCTTACCTTTTGTTGTTCAGTTGGCCTTTCTTGGTTTCCTGATACCGTATATGCTCCAATAAACGCCGAGTCTCTTATTGTCGCCAGTCTCTAATAAGCGCCAGGCTCCAGAGGGGACGTGGCCAAATAGTAGCCGGTCTCTAACAGTAGCCGGGTCTTTGATATTTGCCTACTAGCGCACATTGTAAGCGTCTGTATCTTTGCGTGTGTAATACATGTGCATGTCAGCACGTTGCATATATAAGAAATACGGATATACCAGTATCTAAAACTGCTTAATTTTCGAGCCAGTTTGGCCAAAATATGGACAAACCTGGAAGAAGAGGAAGATGATAGTGAACTGGACAACAACGAAGCTGTCATTGCGGATTCGTACGCCGAATAGCAGCGAAAGGTACAGAAAGATATTACCATTTATCTTTAACAGTCTTATGCAGCATGTGAAATTCAAATAAAGTAGCTGTTTGTAATATTAGCCAATATTTTTGTGTACCTACATGTACCGACACACGCGAAAAAAATATTGCGTTCTGAACGTTTTTTTAATAATGGCCGGTCTCTATTAACCGCCGGGAGCCAAGGCTAGTTTTGCAAATAAACGCTGGGGCCACTATTGGAGCATATACGGTATGCTTAAACAGATTTCTGACGCTTATTAACTCTTCATGTTAGTTAAGGTGAATGCTATGCTACACTAAAGTTAGTTACCCTAACATTATTCTCTCACACAGATTACGTCACACCAGCTGGTATTGAACTACACATCCACATTGATGACTGATGTGTATAGTCCATGTGATATCCAAGTTGGCTGCATCACTCCCTTGGACCCGGGACATTTATAGTCATAGACTGAAGATGGGCTGGTAGAGGTAACACAAATGTGCACTGTGTTTTAATTCACAAAGTGTTCATCAATGAAATAAGGTGCCGTGCGGTCTCCCCATTTAAATAAATAATGATCCGCAGTGATGCGGGCTCTGCATCGGTCTGTCGTGGTGAAAAAGGAGCTGAGCCGTAAGGCAAAGTTCTCAATTTACCAGTCGATCTACGCTCCTACCCTCACCTATGGTCATGAGCTATGGGTAGTGACCGAAAGAACGAGATCGCGAATACAAGCGGCTGAAATGAGTTTCCTCCGCAGGGTGTCTGGGCTTTCCCTTAAAGATAAGGTGAGAAGCTCAGTCATCCGGGAGGGGCTCAGAGTAGAGCCGCTGCTCCTCCGCATCGAGAGGAGTCAGATGAGGTGGCTCGGGCATCTGATCAGGATGCCTCCTGGACGCCTCCCTGGTGAGGTGTTCCGGGCACGTCCAACCGGGAGGAGGCCCCGGGGAAGACCCAGGACACGCTGGAGGGACTATGTCTCCCGGCTGGCCTGGGAATGCCTTGGGATTCTCCGGAAGAGCTGGAAGAAGTGGCCGGGAGAGGGAAGTCTGGGCCTCTCTGCTTAAGCTGCTGCCCCCGCGACCCGACCTCGGATAAGCGGAAGAGGATGGATGGATGGATGGATGATCCATAATCAAAACAGTGGGAGTGTGTGGAGGTGACTTGGATCACAGCAGAGCCAGTGTTACAGAGAGGAGGCCCCCCATGCTGAGCAGTGACACCCCAAGGTGGTGGGGTTGCTCCCTTTTGAGTATTGAAGGGGAGCGGAGATGACCAGGAGCTCTGAGAGTTCACCAAAGGAAAGCAGAACTTGAGAGCTGCCCACAGATGCTAAAGGAGCAGCAGTTCCATAAATAAATAAAAAATCCAAATGGGTTAAAATCCTCGTGTCAAAGCACAGTCAGGATGTGTCATTGCTAATAATCTGTGCTCCAGTGCATCTTTCTTATTTTACGGCTCTGTAGCTCATCTTATGAGGTCTGCTCAGCAGCAGAGAATGTCTTCCTTCTTGCGTCGTCGTCTCTTTAACTGGTTTGTACCCCACCACCATCTCTCGAAGACTGGGGGCTGCTCGCAAGCCCTGCTGTCTTCTCCCACTGCTGTCCAATGAACTCTCAGAGCTCCTGGTCACCTCCGCTCCTCTTCAGTGCTCAACATGGAGCCAATCTACCCCTAAAATCAGCACTGCTCCTAACTGGTGTCTCTTCTTGCCTGTCATGCCTCCTTTCCACAACCCTGGCTCTGCTGTGATGTTAACCTTTCACCCATCATCATCATGTGGATCTTCCTCCTTTCCTGTCTTGCTCAGACTCTTTTTATGCTTGAATGAACGCCGGTGCCTAATTATGCACCCCAGAGCGAGAATGAGGACATTGGCTGAACTGCGCATGTCAGCATGTGAATGTGGACTCGTCAATTCTCCCATCAACACACTGGGGCTGCTCCGCCATGCAACTGTCTGAACCTCTGTCCCTCCGAGCTGAGACACTGTTTAACTAAAGCAGCATACTGCCATGGACCACAAAATGCGCTTTACCACAGTGCACTGTACAGGTAACGGTATAGTTATTTCCCTATCTGTTTAATGTCTGACCCGTGTAGTCGCTCACGCATTGTCACACTCCGAGTCAGTTCAGTTTTCACTTTTATTTAAGTTCCTACAAAAAGTTTTCACCTCCCTGGAAGTTTGCACACTTCAACTGGTAGTTCTGGTGTGTCAGCTGGAAAGTGAAACAGACCTCCGCAGGGCGCCAAGTCCACTCACGCAGTAACTGGTGAAATGCTTTCTTTATTCTTTTGCCATCGAGTAGCGCCCTAAGTTCATAAACTCGATTCCCTGAGTTGATTTATGAACACCCCTTTAATTTCAAATACAGTGGTGCCTCGGTAATTTGTTCCAGAAACATGCTTGTAATTCAAAGCACTTGTATATCAAAGAAATAATGGAAAATTAGATGATTCGTTCTACAACCCAAAAATATTCATATAAAAATGATTACTACAAAATCCATCCATCCATCCATCCATCCATTATCCAACCCACTATATCCTGACTACAGGGTCACGGGGGTCTGTTGGTGCCAATCCCAGCCAACACAGGGCACAAGGCAGGAAACAAACACCGGGCAGGGTGCCAGCCCACCGCAGGACACACACACACACCAAGCACACATTAGGGACAATTTAGGATCACCAATGCACCTAACCTGCATGTCTTTGGACTGTTGGAGGAAACAGGAATACCCGGAGGAAACCCACACAGACACGGGGAGAACATGCAAACTCCACGCAGGGAGGACCCGGGAAATTACTCCAGATCTCCTTACTGTGAGGCAGCAGCGCTACCCACTGTGCCATCGTGCCACCCTTAATACAAAATATAAAGTAATAATATGTAAAACAACTTAACATGCACTTTACCTTTGAAAAGAATCATGGCTGATGTGAGGGAGACGAGAGAGGGGAGGGTTATTGTGTAGGACGACTTTCACTTGACTAACGGAGTCCCTGCTGTCTGTTGGCTCACTGGAATCTTCTTCTTTTTTTTGTGACTTTAACAAGGAAAGCTCTCCGATGACAGTTGCTTTTGCCTGAAGAGTCACCACACTTGGACACAAAATAAAAAAAAATGCTTTACGCACTGTAAGGATTCTAAACATTTTTGGGATCCCCCCCAATGGGATGACACAAGGAAGAGCGTCCTGAAACAACCGCAGGCTCCCAGTGCTGTAGCAGTTTGCCGTAAAAGCAAATCCAAAAAGATTGCGGTCGATGGGTGATGCAAGAAACATTGTAAAAGCAGGGCACAGTATTACTTGGCCACTAACCTGGCACCGACCCTGCCTGACTGCTGTGTCTGTGTTTAGTAGAGTGGCAGGTCACGCTACAATAAATAACCGTGTGCTGTTCCTGTTTCAAGCTGGTGTTGCTAAAGTACTGAGGCTCAGCTTCGTGTTTTGGGGTTCAAAAAAGGGACTCACACGTTACAACACACACACAGTCACAATGCTATAGTAAACAGTATACGCTTTATCGAGCACATCTGTCTCGACTAAAACTCTCCAAAATGTTTCCAGGGTGAGATCCAACCTGCGAACGTTGCAATCAAGTCCCAGCCTCACTAGGTCACATGTTCTGGGCCTGCACCAAATTAACATTATTCTGGACAAACATTTTGAACTACCTTTCAGACGGTCTTGGACTCACAATCCCTCCTAAACATTAACAGCCGTGTTTGGTGTTCGTCCAGAGAGGTTTAAAGTGGAGAAAGACAAACAAATTGTGATTGTATTTACTACACTCTTGGCACGCAGACTCATTCTGATAAACTGGAAGAACACAAACTCTCCTCTTTTAAGTCAGTGGGAAACCATCCATCCATCCATCCATTTTCTAACCCATTGAATCCGAACACAGGGTCACGGGGGTCTGCTGGAGCCAATCCCAGCCAACACAGGGCACAAGGCAGGACCAATCCTGGGCAGGGTGCCAACCCACCGCAGTCAGTGGGAAACCGATGTGTTATATTATTTGAAATTGGAAAAAATCAAATACTCAGTTAAGGGATCTGTACAGACTTTTTTCAAAACATGGCAGGATCTAATCAGTAATATTTTAAAATTAAAGCACAGAGGAAGCAATTATTTCTGTATTTCTTTGTCTTCTGCATTCATCTCTATTGGCTTATCAAATGTATTAATTTAGGTATGTTTACAAGCCTTAAATTTTACACCGCTTGCCTTGCTCTCTCCCTCAGGGGTGGGGGTCGACTTGTTCTTAACTCAATTTTACTTTTTGTAAAAATTGATTGATTTGTATTAAATGATTGCAATAAAATTAATAAAACTTCAAAAAAAAAAAAAAACAGTACAGTAATCCCTCCTCGATCGCGGGGGTTGCGTTCCAGAACCCCCCGCGATAGACAAAAATCCGTGAAGTAGAAACCATATGTTTGTGTAGTTATTTTTATATATTTTAAGCCCTTATAAACTCTCCCATACTGTTAACATTATTAGAGCCCTCTAGACATGACATAACACCCTTTAGTCAAAAGTTTAAACTGTCCTCCATGACAAGACAGAGATGACAGTTCTTTCTCACAATTAAAAGAATGCAAATAGATCTTCTTCTCTTCAGGAGCAGAGAATTTCAGAGGGAGAGAGAGAGAGACAGCTCGCAAAGAAAAGCAAACAATCAAAAAATCAATACTTGTGCTTTTAAGTTTGCCGCGGCATTTTTTAGAGGAGCGTTAGTATCTTCTAAGCAAACAGCCCCTCTGCTCACATCTCCTCCGTCAGGCGCAGAGAAACAGAGAGAGAGAGCGAGATTAAAGCAACAATCAAAAAATCAATACGTGTGCTTTTGTGCTTTTAAATATGCCGAGCACAACAATAAAGCAGCATTTTTTTAGAGGAGCGTCAGTATCTTTTAAGCAAACAGCACCTGTGCTCAAACCCCCTCCGTCAGGCGCAGAGAATGTCAGAGAGGGTGAGAGAGAGGCAGAGACAAGCAAACAATCAAGCTCCGCGCGGGACGCATATCTTATAGCATTGAGGAGTTTTAGTTAATATGTAATACATGCTCTGATTGGGTAGCTTCTAAGCTATCCGCCAATAGCGTCCCTTGTATGAAATCAACAGGGCAAACAAACTGAGGAAGCGTGTAGCATAAATTAAAAGACCCATTGTCCGCAGAAATCTGCGAACCAGCGAAAAATCTGTGATATATATTTAGTTATGCTTACATTTAAAATCCCCGATAGAGTGAAGCCGCGAAAGTCAAAGCACGATATAGCGAGGGATTACTGTATACGCTCATACGAATGTTGACTATATGAGTGAGGCACGCCGACTGAGACCAAGCATGGGAGACGGTCAAAGAAAGAGAGAGAGAGAGAAGAACCATTGGCTCAGTTGTGATCATGTGACACTCTATGCGTAGACAGACTACTTGTATCGCAAGACCAATTTATTAAAAAAAATTTAGCTCATTTTGCAAAACACTCGCAATCCAAGGTTTTACTGTATGTGATTTTAGAGGATAAATTAGAATCCCTTAACTAATACCTACTTCCCCAGCTGCCAGCTGTTTCACAATTAGTAACTTGTAACACAAATCACAATACAAATATGTCGCCAAAAATGAACTACATTTGATAAATAACTAAAATAAATAAATAAAACTATTTGTCGTTTGGTCCAATCAAAAGTCCCACTAATTTTAGATTACAGAAATTAGGAAAATTTTCTTAACCTCCTCCAAGCACCACCCGTCCTCTCTCCATAGTCAATCACAATACAGAAAGGCTGACATGACACTTCAACTCCCAATAACTTATAACAAGTTGGTTGTCTTTAACACAAGCACATGGTTCACAGTACAGAATGTCTCTAACCTTGGTGTGAATCATCCTTATTAACCAAACACCATAACTGAGTTGAACACGTCTTCAGCTCTTAACAAACTAAATAAAAAACCAGTAAACACTGTTTAGGGGAATATTATATGAGCCTAGGGGCTACACCGGGCATGACAACTGAACCCAGAATGGTGGATCCATGAGGCAACACTGCTAACCACTGTGGCTCCACGTGTATAAGACTATTAATATTTGTGAGTTTTTCAGCTTTAGAGGTCCATCGACTGTCCACTGTGTGTATATCTGCATACGACACTGAAGGCCAGAATTATCACATACAGATGGCTCAGTCTCAGAAATTCAATTTTCAGGAAGGGCGAGTGACGAATAAAGACTAAAGTAACGTCAGACTTCAAGTTTGGGTCCAAAACAAGGTCCCTACATTGATGGACACCATTGCGACTTGCAATGAAGAAATTCCGTGTTCACTTCACAATGCAAAAACAAAAAAAGACGACATGTGTTTTGTGAATATTGGAAATGGTTTTGTTTGAATAGCGCTCATTTAAACACATGGCAGGCTCAGATTCCAAGATGTTTAGCAGGATTTAAATCAGACACGGATGGACCCGCTTTGCGAACTTCACATGGAGACTGCTGATTTCTTGGCGCTTTTCAACTCATTATTGACTTTCTTCTCTTTCCAGCACTTAGAGCTGCGACTTTCTGCGGAGATGGAGTCCCGGGCCAGATGGAGCTAAGGGTTTCAGTGGACAGTTTTGGCATGGGGTAGGCAAGCACACAGAAAATGACTGGATGATTTAAAAGGGGGTTGAATGGCATGGGACAGTGCCAGCTGGCCTGCATTCTCAAGCGTCCCATTCACAACCTCTTAAGTAACCATTATCATATTTATTATCCTGAACCTGCCTTCACATAATTCAGGAGCTCATATACTCTACTGCCCTTTAGTGAGTGGCCCTTTATCTTCTTGGCTCTGTGTTACCTGTGACGCCAGTCCTCACCTGGCACCTCTTCACAGAGGAGAACCTGCAATGACAACACCAAGAATGATTAGACTTGGCTTTGAACTCAAGGGCCAACAGTATAAAGGTGGCATGACATAAGAAATCTGACAAACGAGAGGAGACCATTCTGCCCATCAAGCTCATTGGTTTAACGTCTAGCTAAGCTGTCCAAATATCACATCCAGATCCTTCTTAAAAGTTGTCAAGGTGTCTGCTTCTAGTCCAAAGACTTGGTAGTTTGTTTCAGATTCTCTCCAGTTTTTGAGTAAAGACGTATTTCCTGGCTTCAGTCATGAACACAGTTCTCCTTAATTTACATTTACCTATTTGTCTGACGCTTTTATTCGAGGCGTCTTATACACGTATGATATAATTAGTTACATTTCTTTTGGTTTTCCACAGGTAAGTCAAGTGGTTTGCTTGTGGTCACACTGTGTCAGTTGCAGGATTTGAACCCACAACCTCAGGGTCTGAAGTCAAAATCTTTAACTGCTACACCACACTGCCTGCTTGTTTCTACTGGTGGAATTGATCATGTGATTCACCCTGAGGTTAAACAATTCTACTGGATCTACTTTACTTTCTAGAGAACTGCGTTTTTTGAAAAAATATTCAGCCCCAGAAGAAAAGGATAAAAAACATTTAGCCCTAAAAGACTTAATTTATCATGGAGGTGTTTGGTTTATGGAAGGAAAACCGGAAAACATGGAGATTAAACCATACAAACATTACAGGCCACATCCTTGAACTTAATGAAATGACATGAGTGGTGGACTGACAAAGTTGAAGGTGGTGTGCACCTTCCTAATTCTCTTCTTCCACATTGGTTCTACTTCAAACCCTGAGTTGGGTTCAATAATGGATGTGCGGATGGAAGTTTCCTCATTATGTTCCCAAAGATGTATAGTTATCTAAACCTGCGTCCCCGACTGGCTGCTCATTTGACGTGTCTTTACCCGGTCTGATCTGACAGGACCACACTTTGTTTTTGGGTTGTGGTCCGATTTATCTAACAGACTTGAGAAGATTCAAGGATTTTTTTAAAGAAGTAAGTATTCATTAGTCTGTTCCAGGAATTAATTACATATCTTTAAAATATTAGAAAAAAAAAAATGATGAGAACAGGCCATTCAGCTCAACAAAACTTGGCAATCCCATCAACTTAATAACCCCAAAATAACAACACGTCAAGGTTTGAAGGTACCTACTTTGTACCACCTGTGACAGGGGGCGCTGTCGTCCCCTTGAACCCTCGGACCAGACGCCGGACACCAGATAAAAGTCCAAATGTTGACTTTATTATAATAATAATGTGCACAAAGCACCCTCCACTCCACAATACTCATAACAATACAATAATCAATAATCCAATCCTCCACTCCCAGACGCGTTGTCACCCTTCCTCCCAACTCAGCTCAACGCTCTGGGGTTTCCCACAATCCTTTATAGTCCTCGACCCGGAAGTGCTTCTGATCCTCCCAGTCCATGTGATTCTTAGCACTTTAAGGTCAGATCAAAACTCCTCTTCTCCTCAGCCTGGAAGTATATCATCTCTTCTGTTTCCGTTATTGTCAATTGCTTCCGGGCTATATGGATAGTACAAGTCCCTGGGCTTCCCTGCAGCGTCCACTGGCGGCGCCCATGGTATCCAGCAGGGCTGTAAAGAAAGACTCCAAGGTCCATAATGCCCTGCTGGAATTTGGGGCACCTTCATGGTGCCGGGAGGGCTCCATCTATCGGCGTGGGGGTATTGGCCGGGATGAACGGCTGACCATATACCACACACCACACTCGGTAATTTATTCAACATGTGGTTTTCTGTGGTAAGAAAAAACATCTAATGTGTGTATGAAATTCACCCTTAACAAATTTCCAACCATGTTTCCATGTTCTTGTTGAACTCATGTCAAAGCAACAGTCTGAATGCACCGAACTAACTCCAATTTTGAAAGCTTTCAATCATGTCACCTTTAAATCTCTGTTTGCTCAAAAGGTAAAGTTTGGACTCCTGAAATCTCTCCTCGTAACTCACTCCCTGTAGCTCTGGAATCAGCCTAGTTGCTCTTCTCTGGACCCTCTCCAGTGCTGCTGTGTCCTTTTTTGTAGCCTGGACAACAAAACTGCACGCAGGACTCCAGATGAAGCCTCACCAGTGTGTTATAAAGCTTAAACATAACCACCCCTGACTTGTACTCCACACCTTGTGACCTCCTATTAGCCTTCTCATTGGCTTCTGAACACCACCTGGATGTAGGCAGTGACCAGTCCACTATGACTCCTAAGTCCTTCTCATAAGGGGTGCTTTCAAGTTTCAGACCTGCCATTGTCCTCCTTTTTGTCTGAAGCAGAGTCGGTTGTGTGTCCTGCCGTGCAGGCAAAGGCTTTTAGTGTGCCTGTGTGATCTGTGAGGGTTATTCACACACACATCATTTTATTTACAATATGAATCTAAATAACAAGGTGAGCCTGACAAGTAGATGAGATGAGTCAAGTGTGAAAGAATGCTGATATGCCGTATTTGACCAGGGTCGACGGCTATTTCAAAGCTTCCCAGGCAGCAAATCAATTGTACTTATGTTTGGAGGTTGCGTGTTTAAAGAGAAGGTGCAGAAATCAAAAAACTATATGGAACTCTAGAGCTCACCTACGATTGGATGGAAGACATCGCTCCAGCCCGTGCATCGGACAATGCTTCCCCACTCTCTGTCAAAGACTGTACAAGAGCTGATTGCAGGAACAACAACAACAACAACATTTATTTATATAGCACATTTTCATACAAACAGTAGCTCAAAGTGCTTTACATATTAAAGAATAGAAAAATGAAAGACATAATTATAAAACAAAATAAATCAACATTAACATCGAATAAGAGTAAGGTTCAATGGCCAGGGGGGACAGAAAAACAAAAAAACTCCAGACGGCTGGAGAAAAAATAAAATCTGTAGGGATTCCAGACCATGAGACCGCCCAGTCCCCTCTGGGCATTCTACCTAACATAAATGAAACAGTCCTCTTTGGCTTTAGGATTCTCACGGAAGGGCTTGATGATGATGATGGTCACGTAGACTTCTTCCTTTTAATCCGTCCATCATTGTTGGAGCATCATGAAGCTTTGAGTAGGTGGAGGTGGCGCAGGCCACCACCACAAAGAAACCGGAAACCCCAACTACATCACACTTTGGTCAAGTATAGGTCTCATTTGACTATTATATTATCGTATGTGTTAAACCAACATTAAATAGACGCTAGTATAATGTTCCATTAGTGCTACTGATTCTTTTGACCACCGCCATACCACTCGGGAGTGATACTGTATGTGTATATACAGTATATGGGTTTAGTACAAGCTGTAATCTCTAATGAACCTCTTCCCAGGGAGCATGCACCTTTAGCTGAATACATGCTAATCCAAATCTTCAAAATCTTTAAAGGCATTCCTCCAGAGGAATTAGATTATGAATCACATACTCAAGATCACCAAATGGATGCTAAGAAGAAGAGAAGATGTTCTGTGGTCTGGAACCATGCACTCATGCAGCTGAAGCAGAAAAATTCATCCATCCATCTTAACACAGGGTCACAGGGGTCTGCTGGAGCCAATCCCAGCCAGCACAGGGCGCAGGGCAGGAAAAAAACCCTGGACAGGGTGCCAGCCCACCACAGTCCATCCATTATCCAACCTGCTATATCCTAACACAGGGTCATGGTGGGTCTGCTGGAGCCAATCCCATGAAGCACAGGGCGCAAGGCAGGAAAAAATTCCGGGCATGGTGCCAGCCTACCACAGGGCACACATTCCCACACACCAAGCACACACTAGGGACAATTTAGGATCGCCAATGCACCTAACCTGCATGTTTCTGGACTGTGGGAGGAAACCCACGTAGACACGGGGAGAACATGCAAACTCCACACAGGCAGGACACGGGAAGCGAACCCGGGTCTCCTAACTCCTAACCGTGCCACCCCAGCAGAAAAATTGCCACTGGAAATTTAACTTGTGAACGTATCTACCTGTGGCTGCTGTGCAAAACTAATATACGAGGGGGTCCCCAAAAATAACTGGAATTGAAAAAAAAAAATTGTTTTATTAATTTTTACTTACTTACAAAGTACTCTCCATGTGAATGAATGCACTTATCCCAGCGGTTTTCTCCCCACTGGTGGAAACATTTTTGGAATTGCTGAAGAGGAAAGTTGTCCAAAGCCTGCAGTGAGTTTTCTTTGACTTCCTCCTTTGAGAAAATGTGGCATGGAGCAAAGATCAAGTGACATTTCCCCTCATTTGAAACGCGAAAACCACTCGTAGACCTGTGTTTTACTTCAAGCTTCTTCTTTAAGAGCAGTTTCAAACATCACTTCAGCTTCAGATGCTATTTCCTATAAGAGAAAACAAAATTTATCACCGACTCCCTGTTTTTTCTGATCACCCATCACAAAAATCGCAAAACACGTTTAATAAGCACCAAGAAAAAACGAAACGGAACGGCGTTTGAACAACACAGAGTTGAATACTTTAAGTGTGCTACACTAAGCGGAGAAATTCACAACTAAGTCGAGATACCACACCAGGTACAGATTCGGGTTATTTTTGGGTACCCACTCGTATGTTCAGGCTGACAGAGTGCAACTCAGAGTGCAATCCTTAACTGTAACCCGGTTAAGGGTTTACATGGCTACGTAATTAGGTTACTCACAGAGAGGTCTACCTCTGCTAGCCAGGTTTCTTTCTCAGAAGCCAATAACCAGACTTCACCAGCCAGAATAAGAGTTCACATGGCATTTTACAAACCGGGCTTGTGTTAATGACTGAGTTATTGAAGCGCATGTAAGCTCACTGAATGTTTAACCAGTGACCACAGTCTCACAGGACACGTCTCATGCTTTTCACCCTTGAACCCCCCCCTCCATTGACCCCTAAACCCCCTCTTCTCCCATTCTAGGTGGTCATGTGGCAAGTCAAGCAGCTCAGCAGATCTTATAAAGGAGACAAAGTGCAATTAACTCATTAAAGGCAGGCCTTAATCACTATTTCGTTATGCGTCTAAGCAATGCATGCATAGGATATTGTGATGTGGGGGCCACAGACTTGCACAAGAGAGAAGGAGGGGAGTCCAGGTTTCCGAGAAAATCAGCTTGATTGTTGTGAAGGCAGCTTCATTTTCAATGCATTTAGTCAAACGGGGGCAGTCGCTGAAGCACACACAGCACACAAACAGTGACGATGACGTTGTCCTGCATTCACTCCCTTCTCAAATGAAAGAACAGAGAGCTTCCCTGCACAAGACAGTAGACAGAAAGTGAGCACTCCGCCAGGTCAGCGGCCAGTTTGAAGTATTCCCCGCATCAGCCAATGGGCGACAGACACATTACACGGCGAGCCAGAGAACTTGGAGTTGAAGTGGCAGCGGACAACCAGTTCCTGCCTGTTTGAGCGCACAGCACAGTTAGGGTTAGGGTTAGGGCACTGCCAGGATCTTAAAAATCTCACCACATCATAAACATGCAGCACATAATTATTCATAGTCCATCCCATTATTGACTATATAAATGGATATTAAAGACACAATATAAAACAATAGATTGATAGGTACAATCTATAAAATGCATAGGTTAGGGGTAACATAAGCACTTTATTTCACACAAACCCCCCCTTTCAGAAAACCTCGTGTCATGAGATTCATTAGGCAAACACATGACCCGCAGAAAAGCACTAATAAAAACTGTGACCTTGGGGAATGACTTTCAGGAAATCAAAAAAAAAAAAATGTGAAATTGGAGAATTTTGCGCATTAGCAGACAAAGGCCAGCTGTTGGCCCTGGCACAAGGACGAGAACAATAATTACATATTATGATCTCACAGACTCCTGATCTGAGCAGTCTGCCTTGGTCAGTGTCCCTGGTGGGGCTGCCTGTCTACAGCGAGACTTTTCTACCGGCACCGCAGATACCAGAGAAGATTACAGTGTTATGACTGGCGTATTTTATTCATGCTTTTTTTAGAGTGTTTCTTTTGGACTGATCTTGTATTTTTGACTTCAGTGAATTTGATTTTGGCATTCATGCCTCTCTCTCTCTCTCTCTCTCTCTCTCTCTCTCTTTTTTTTATTCCTGAAAGACATGAAATTCATTTATTGTCTTCCTGTGACACCATTTTGGATTCCTGCATCATCTCTTATCTGAAAGTTTTGTATTGGCTGTTGTTCCAGGTAAATTTCCCAGGATTCCACTCTGACGCTCAATGCGTGATGTCATCAGTGTGACCAGATGAAAGGTCATCACAGGTGTTTCTTCACTATCCAAGTTTGAATAGTGAATAGGCGGAGTGGTGGCTCTGAGGCTAGGGATCTGCACTGGCAATCGGAAGGTTGCTGCTTCGAATCCCGTAAAATGCCAAAAGGGTCTCTGCTCTGTTGAACCCTTGAGCAAGACCCTTAACCTGCAATTGCGCCATCCTGGGTATGACATTAATTTGCATCCAATCCTGCATCTCCATCTGAACTAGTGTGGTGCTGAGGTGTCACCCGCTGCATGGCTGCACTTGGGTCCTAATCTGGATCCTGAGTTGGTTTGTCGTGTGGTGGGTGCGGCAACGCGCTGTGCTCCTAACCTCAAGTTTGAATCAAATTAATGTTTGGTGTGTGATTTTCTACATTTTTCTCTTATTGCTTTCTTGACTCTTTTTCTAGCTACGATATTTGATTTTTAGGCTGGGTGGCGCAGTGGGTAGCGCTGCTGCCTTGCAGTTGGGAGATCCAACTTCGCTTCCCCGGTCCTGCCTGCGTGGAGTTTGCATGTTCTCCCCGTGTCTTTGTGGGTTTCCTCCCACAATCCAAAGACATGCAGGTTAGGTGCATTGGTGATCCTAAATTGTCCCTAGTGTGTGTGCCCTGCAGTGGGCTGGCACCCTGCCCGCGATTTGTTCCTGCCTTGTGCCCTGTGCTGGCTGGGATTGGCTCCAGCAGACCCCCGTGACCCTGTGTTAGGATATAGCGGGTTGGAGAATGACTGACTGACTGACTGACTGATTTCCTGGCTTATTTAAAGATTAGTTATGATTCTCTAGTAATGAACCCCCCCATGTATATTTGATCTCAGTGCATCTCCTGACCCTTTAATTAAAATCTTGCACTGACTGTTGTTTAGTCAGAACATGCAGATTTTATACTTTACCCATAAAACAATAGCAGTGGTCTGGATCACCTTGTTGAGTCCATCTGATTTGTTGATTTGTTTCCTGTACCCTCCATTTGTACTAACCAGTGTGCTTCAAGTAATGTGCCATGGGGAGATGCCAACAGAGCCAGATGTTTTCTTAACAAAACTGGTTGATTTACAGTCACTCAAGTGACCTTCTGTCTGAAGTCTGCAGGTTCTTCAGGTTTCTGTGATTTCTTTCCGGAAATCCTGTTTGCTCCTACATTTCTAAGGCCCATTGTCCTGGTAGTAGTAAACATCTCCTATGATGGAGCCCCTTCAAGATGTACCTCCATGATTTATACAACTTGAACCAACAGTTCTGATAATCTGTTATGTGAAATGATGTTCTAGACCTCACTGTTTATTTCAGACACAAAAGCCCATCCACTAGATCATTTTATCTGACATCATCAGCAACACAGGAGCACCGCAGGGTGACTGGACTTTCTCCGGTCCTGTTCAATCTATATACATCAGACTTCCAATACAACTCGGAGTCCTGCCGCGTGCAAAGGTTCACTGACAACACTACTATTGTGGGCTGCATCAGGAGTGGGCAGGAGGAGGAGTACAGGAACCTAATCAAAGACTTTGTTAAATGGTGCGACTCAAACCACTTACACCTGAACACCAGAAAGACTAAGGAACTGGTGGTGGATTTTAGGAGGACCAGGCCCCTCATGGACCCCGTGATCATCAGAGGTGACTGTGCAGAGGGTACAGACCTGTAAATACCTCGGAGTGCAGCTGGATGATAAATTGGACTGGACTGCCAACACTGATGCTCTGTGTAAGAAAGGACGGAGCCGACTATACTTTCTTAGAAGGCTGGCATCCTTCAACATCTGCAATAAGATGCTGCAGATGTTTTATCAGACAGTTGTGGCGCCCTCTTCTATGCGGTGGTGTGCTGGGGAGGCAGCATAAAGAAGAGGGACGCCTCATGCCTGGACAAACTTGTAAGGAAGGCAGGCTCTATTGTAGGCACTGAGCTGGACAGTTTGACATCCGTGGCAGAGCGACGGGCGCTGAGCAGGCTCCTATCAATCATGGAGAATCCACTGAACAGGATCATCTCCAGACTGAGGAGCAGCTTCAGTGACAGACGGAGGAGATCGTTCCTCCGCCACACTATGAGACTCTTCAATTCCACACGAGGGGGAAATATTATACAAAATTATTGTCTGTTTTACCTGCATTGTTATCAGTCTTTAATTTAATATTGTTTTTTATCAGTATGCTGCTGCTGGAGTATGTGAGTTTCCCTTTGGGATTAATAAAGTATCTATCTATCTATCTATCTATCTATCTATCTATCTATCTATCTATCTATCTATCTATCTATTATATAGTGCCTTTCATATCTATCTATCTATCTATCTATCTATCTATCTATCTATCTATCTATCTATTATATAGTGCCTTTCATATCTATCTATCTATCTATCTATCTATCTATCTATCTATCTATCTATCTATCTATTATATAGTGCCTTTCATATCTATCTATCTATCTATCTATCTATCTATCTATCTATCTATCTATCTATCCAAACAGTTGTCGCCATTGTGTTGCATTTTGGGTCCAAGAGTATTCTAGTACATCTTTATTTAAAACATTATATAAATTCAACCTCATATACTGTATTTCCAGCTTTGAAATTTAAAAATGACACCTGTTGATTTTGAAAACACACCATGTTGCTACACGACTATTTCCCCAAATGCTGTCCTCCTAGAAAATGAGTTAGCACACGTCAGGGGCCTTGTAGCACAAAACAGCTACAAAGAACTCCCTTAACTCCAACTTGGATTCAACTTACACACTGATTTGTGACAAGCCAACCAACAATGGCATCTGATGAAAGCCGCAATGACAAAGTGCACAACGAAGAACAAAATGATGAGACGGAGAGCGATGAAGATGAAGGAAGTGACTCAGAGAACATTGCGACGGTTGTAGAGGAAAGCTATAATAACAAATAAGAGATGAACACACAACAAGCGATGAAAATGACCGGCTCACTGGTTGTTATACTGGTCTTTCATATTTAATTTATTATGATCTTTCTGTGCAGCTTTTTCTGGAATGTTCTCCCCCATTTAGGTTTTTGAAAATAAGGATTCTATACATTATGCTGTTTATCGGTTTTGACAGTTCTGTACGTTTTTCTTGTATTTTTATTGTTTCATAACTGTTTTATTTATCAGTGCTTGCTGCCATTTTTTATGAGTTTCATTTAATACAAGCCAGATACAGTATGTGTGGCCCGTTTCATCATTAAATTGAAACATTAAAGGTTGTTATTAAGGTCAGGTCTCTTTCAGAGACTACAGATAACAATTTAGGATTCTTGCAGCTTATGTTGATAAGCTTTCTCTGTACATTGGTAACAAATTTCCACATGCCATTTTAAATTTGTTTTTTGATACTCGTCTAATTCTTTTGGTGCTTCCCAACCAGACCTCTTCTTCTGATCCTTTTTCTTATTTTGTGCTCGGTTTTTCATGTTAGCACAACAGTGGCCCATCACAATTTACCAGTGCTGCCATACATGCTGACGTAGCCCCCTTATTTACGCTTAAAGCTCAATAAAGTTGTTTGAGGGGAGTCCATTGATGAGTTTGTCCTCCCAGGTTCAAAAGCTTTTGTTACACCACTGGTGCTGCCTCAACCACATCAACAACAACAACAACCAATCATAATCCATCCATCCATTTTCTAACCCGCTGAATCCGAACAGGGTCACGGGGGTCTGCTGGAGCCAATCCCAGCCAACACAGGGCACAAGGCAGGAACCAATCCCGGGCAGGGTGCCAACCCACCGCAGTCCAATCATAATACAAATAATAATTTAATAATGTCACACATGTGCACATGGGAGGCAACTAAAGGGCTCAATTGAAGGCAATTCCATGCCAGACCAGGGGATGGCAGGGTGCACTAACCCCTTTCTCTTTTCATCCACAGACCGACCACGTGAAATTTCGCCTGGATTCGGTGATGTCACTTCTGGTTCCGGCCCCCGAGGATTTCACTTCTGGTCCTGATGATATCACTACCCAACCTGACTATAAAGCTGCCATGTTTCCCTGTCTGTTTGTTCAATTTGTGGACCGAGATCTGCTAAGATCAGTTAATATGAACCAAACCTTCATCTTTGGCAGCCATACTTCAAGTATACAGGTGGCTGCCCCCAAACCTTCCCCTGTGTTGTCTGAATCTTTTCGCAGTAGCGTAGTCCACATGATGATTGACTCCAGGAAGAATCTGGAGCAGGACCTAACTACTGAACTCCAGCCCTCCAGGGTACTGGCCAAGTCTGAGCCTGTTTAGCTTCCAAGATCAGAGGAGACTGGACATGTTCACACTGGTGTGGCCGTAAGCCTGAGCCCCATCATCACCAGCTGAAGCCAACGTCGGGTTCACAGAATGTGCGGCCGCATCTTTTACTCAGTGACAAAGGGGTCCATGCCGGCTGAGAGAGAGAGGGGAGGTGTGCTCTGGCTAATCCCTTATCAACCCCTTACAAGGGAGCGGTAATAATAAATGGACTCCGGGAGTAACAATTGTGGACACGGCCCGGGCACAGACAGGCAGACATGTTGTTAAATCACCACCACACGTTTATTTACACTATTATGTCCAATATTTACAAGTGTTCACACAAACCCCACACAGTCCTGGCCACTCAACGCCTTCTTCTTCGGGCCGCCTCCACTCTCTCTTCTGCTTTGTCCTGCTTCCACCCGACTCCAGCCTCGAATGAAGGGAGACGGCCCCTTTTATTCCTCCCCGGATGGGCTCCAGGTGTTTCCCGACACTCCTCCCTGGACACGCCCCAGTATGGCGGAAGTGCTGGCTGTCCTCCCGGAAGCTCTCCGGGTGTCCCTGCTCCTCTTCCCCCCAGCACTTCCTGGTGTGGCAGAAGTGCTGAGGTCCAGGGTTCCCAAGGCATTGGGGCCCCCCTGGCGGTGAACACGGGTCCCTACAGGTTTGGGCTTCCAAGCCCTCTACCCGTGGCCCCCAAAGCAACCAGGGTGGTGGCCCCCACGTGATTCACGGCGGGCGTAGACCCTCTTCCAGTCCTTCAAGGCGTCCCGGCTGGGTCGTTGCCCCTGGCATCCCTGACGCAATATATTTACATTGGATTAAAGAAGCATTTATCATACAATCTACTGTATATCAAGCGCTGCCTGGAAAAGCCCGTTGGAATTCAACAAAGATAAAAGTAGTCTTGTTCTCATGCACCAGCTGTTGTCTTATCTAGGTGCTGTCAGAGAGGGCCGTGGCGGTAGTATTAGACTCATTTGGGATTCACACTGCAACTAATCTAATTCAGGGTGGCGTGGTGAGAATTTGTCCCACCAGTACTGGGCACATGGCGAGAACCAGGCCTGGACATATCTCCAGTCTATTGTATAACCCACTCATGAACACACCTACACACTCAGGGACAATTTAAAGTCACTGATTAATCCAACTTGCACATGTTCGAGGATGTGGGATAAAAACTGGAATAATCTAATGAGATATTCCCAAATAATTGCTGGGGAATTTCCAGTAAGTAAGAACTGAGATCACCCTGTAATGGTTCCAATGGTCACCCTTTATTCAACAGATTTGAGGGAGCTCTGCTATATGATCAGCCTGAATTCACTATGACAAATGCTGACAATTGGATTGGGCTCCAATTAATTAAGGGTATAGCATAATCGCATAACCATTTTATAATTTAGAAGTTAGTAGCTATCTATCTATCTATCTATCTATCTATCTATCTATCTATCTATCTATCTATCTATCTATCTATTATACAGAGCCTTTCACATCTATCTATCTATCTATCTATCTATCTATCTATCTATCTATCTATCTATCTATCTATCTATCTATCTATCTATCTATCTATCTATCTATCTATCTATCTATCTATCTATTATACAGAGCCTTTCACATCTATCTATCTATCTATCTATCTATCTATCTATCTATCTATCTATCTATCTATCTATCTATTAAATCCAAATACTGTACTGACCATAAATGTAATGAAGTGTTTTCTATGCCATAAAGGTTATTCAGTTATGCAAGGTACGACAACATATATTTTATGTATAAAGTATACTCAGTACATATACTGTATATATATATATATATATATATATATATATATATATATATATATATATATATATATATATATATATATATATATATATAGTCACAATAACGAGACATGAACAGATGAAGGTTTGGGGCGTGTAATATTGTATCCTGGCTACAAAAGTCGTTTTTATCACAATAATTAGCACTGAAGTGCATACAACGGAGTCCAAAACAAGACTGAGGGAAAAGGGGCATGTTTTTAAAGGGGAAGACAGGAAGTGAGGTCATAAGGATCGGGCACGTGTTCATCACTCATTGGATCACAGCCGGACGTGACATCAGAGGGGCCGGAGCTGGTGAGGTCGACTTCCATTGACTCGGTCCTGGAAGTGATGGCAATAGAGCCAGGTGGACTCCCCCGGGAATGCTCTACAGGGAAGGGAGAAAAAGAGTCAGTGTACTCTGCCACATCTCAGCATGCCTCCGAACTGCCTTCACTCAAGCCCTTTAGCTGCCTCCCATGCGCATGTGTGTGACAATATATATATATATATATATATATACTAGCAGAATACCAGCGCTTCGCAGAGGAGAAGTAGTGTGTTAAAGAAGTTACGAAAAAGAAAAGGAAAAATTTGAAAAACAACGTAACTTGATTGTTAATGTAATTGTTTTGTCATTGATATGAGTGTTGTTCACATATCTATCTATCTATCTATATATATATATATATATATATATATATGTTGTTTTCATATCTATCTATATATATACAGTATATCTCTATCTATCTATCTATCTATATATATATATATATATATATATATATATATATATACCCGCTTGGCAGCGAGAAGTAGTGTGTTAAAGAAAGAAAGAGAAAGAAAAGGAAACATTTTGAAAATAACGTAACATGATTGTCAATGTAATTGTTTTGTCACTGTTATGAGTGTCGCTGTGATATATATATATATATAGCAAAATACCCAGCTTAGCGATGTCATGTGTTAAAGAAGTTATGAAAAGAAAAGGAAACATTTTAAAAATAATGTAACATGATTGTCAAAGTAATTGTTTTGTGTATTTGGCGGCAGCGTCACAAAGTTGTTTTCGGCAGCTGCATCAGAAAATGTACCACAACGTCTGACATGCCTCCTTTTTAGTGTTTTCTCACAGCTTGGATTGCTGCTGTCATATATATATACACACACACACACATACATACATATATATACACATACATATCTTCATATCTACATATATATATATCTACATATATATATATATATATACACATATATATATACATACCTATCTAGGTGTATAGCTTTGGTCACTGAGTGCAAGGGAAAAATAATAAAATATAGTCTATAAGTTATTAAACAGTAAAACATTAACGTTTTAAGAAGTACAGGTACATTGAGCACTACTGGAGTGGTTTCAGGTAAACTACATTTTAAAGACTGTGTAACACAACAGGTAAGTAACTAACAGCAGCTAAAATGTATATGGATCATCTCTCGGTAGTTGATCCCTTTTGAAAGGCGCTACACGACGGCTGTGGTATAGAAATTACATTTTCTATGTGAGCGTTCAAATTTGTGCCTCTGGTAATGTGCCTTACCGGCATTTAAAGAAAATTAGTTTTGTGTCCTCTGCAGTGTTAAGAGAAAGGCTTTGGTTTGGGATAAAAGGAAAAAGGTGTAAAGAAAGGAAAGTTGCCTTTTCTTTTATATAGTATAGAGATGTGTTCGCTGACGTTATGATCGCTTGTGTAGACTGGTGAGGCGTCCCGCCATTAATCGGCTGTGATGGCACTGTCAGTCCTCCACTCGTGTGCGTGTTTTCATAATCCGAGGTGAGGACCTCATAATCGATACGTGCAAAAGAAAGTGTGAATCGCCTTAATATTATTTTGCCGTGGTGTAGAAAAGGGGTCCCGTGTTTGCACTTGTCTGGGCTATAGCGCAGGGGAGGATGAAAAAATTAAAAGTGCTCACTTTGACTTAAAGCAGAAGCGCAGTCAGCGTCTCAAAGGCGGCACAGCTATGCTGCGCTGGCTGCTCGACTTTGCTGGGCAGGAGACCCTTTTGCAGACACGTTCATGATATCAAAAGTCTCAGCTCTTTGGAGGTCATTCATATATTATATATATAGCAAAATCCCGCCTCGCAGCGAGAAGTAGTGTGTTAAAGAAGTAATGAAAAGAAAAGGAAACATTTTAATAATAACGTAACATGATTGACATTGTCATGAGTGTTGCTGTCATATATATGCCTGCCTAAATAAGTCACCCTCGCTTTGCTCTTACTTTATTTACCGTTCATTTAATCATGGCTATTGGCGGAAAAATTATAAAATGGAAGGAGGATGGCTTTACCAAAACAATTATTGATGGCGAATCGATTATTCATAAAGCTTGAATTGGTGATCTGTTTTTCTGTGTTAACCTCATATTTTTCAGACTTCTTCTCAAACTAAGGTGGTGCGAGGGTAAAATGAATCGGGATGCGCTGATCAATGTAATCGTGTACAGTACCAGGAAATCATGCATTGACAAAAGCTCCCTTTGCTTGTAATGCAAAGTGTGATTAAATGCATTATTTTTAACGCGTTATGGAGCACATGCATCGAAGCTTCTCAGCTGTGCTTGTGCTAAGAAAAGGAAAGATTTTAAAAATAACGTAACACGATTGTCAATGTGACCTTTTGTAAGTAGTGCCTGGAGGATTCAGTGTGGAGAAACTCTAGAGACAGCGTGTGTATTAACTTGTGGATTTTTCTGTGAGTATTTGGTGGCAGTCTGACAAGTTGCTTCGAAGACGGCATTAGCTGAGCTCAGCTCAGACCGAAATTAGATGAATGGGAGGGGAGATGATGACGTGACTCCCCACCCGCCTTAACTGTCAATCCCCCACAAACACAGTCTCGAATTTGCATAAGCACACCCCTTCACCTACAATTTTAACTTAGTTATAAAGTGATCAAAACTCTCGCTTATATCCTCGTCCTCTCATTAAACTTGTATCCCGCATTACCTGTGGGCATGTGAAACGCCAGCGTTAGCCTGTCTATGAACTTAATTTAAAGTTTAGGTTTACACCTTGCTTTCTTTCGAGGTAGCAGCACTCATGAATATGGTAGTATATGTCACTCGCCGCTTCTTATTGTTTAGCTGCCTTCTCAATTATATAATGCATGTTTTCTTAAGCGCTTTTGCAGGTCTTCCTGGTTTTCTACGCACTGCGTTGACAATCAGTTCACGTGATTACGGGAGGCGTGATGATGTCACACGAAACTCCGCCCTTCCAGCTCAACTCCATTACAGTTAATGGAGAAAAATACCTTCCAGTTATGACCATTAGGCGTAGAATTTCGAAATGAAACCTGCCCAACTTTTGTAAGTAAGCTGTAAGGAATGAGCCTGCCAAATTTCAGCCTTCTACCTACACGGGAAGTTGGAGAATTAGTGATGAGTGAGTGAGTGAGTGAGTGAGTGAGTGAGGGCTTTGCCTTTTATTAGTATATATATATATATATATATATATATATATATATATATATATATATATATATAATTTTTAATGTAGGTAGATGATTTCAACCTGGTCATTTTAAAAGTAGCTCGCAAGCCGAAAAAGTGTGGGCACCCCTGCTCAAGGGTCTCACCATGTTAAAAATAACTGACCGCAATGTAAGGGCAGGAAAGGTAGCAAGGGGAAGGTGCTATATAAATAAGATGTATTATTGTCATTATTAGTATTAGTAATTTTGACACATATACCACTTGTTGACCCAACAAAGATATTTCTGTCTCCTCTTACTGCAGAACTTGGAAAGATGAAAAATTTTGTGAAAGCTACGAGCAAAGGAAGGTAAAGGACTTCAATATGTGAGACAGATGTTTTCACAAATAAGCAATGTTAAGGTTAAAGATGGCATTTTTGTTGATCCCCAAATCAGACACATCATCGATGACAAGCGGTTTAAGGATCTGCTAGTGAGTCCAGAGGAAATCACTTGGAAGGCATTTGAGATGGCTGTTGAGAATTTTCTTGGCAACTAAAGAGTGTTAAATTATGTCCAGCTGTTTGACAGCATTCTTCAAAAGTGCAAAATCATGAAATGCGTGGTTTCTTTTCTGGATTCACATTAGGACTTCTTCCCTGCTAATCTTGGTGCATCATCAGAGATAAATGTGGGGAAAGGCTTGACCAGGACAGGGAGGAGTGGTGGCTCTGAGGCTGGGGATCTGCACTGGCAATCGGAAGGTTGCCGTTTCGAATCCCATAAATGCCAAAAGGGACTCTGCTCTGTTGGGCCCTTAACCTACAATCGCTGAGTGCTTTGAGTAGTGAGAAAAGCACTATATAAATGCAAAGAATTATTATTATTAAAAGTGAAATAAGGACCAGTGGAATCCATCAATGGTGGTTGACTATTGTTGGACACTGAAATAGAAACATCAGATGCTGAGTACAAACGAAAGTCAGCAGCAAAACCGTTTAGGTCAATTAAAGCAATGCAATGCATCAGAATCAATGCACACTAAATTCAATACAAGTTAATTTCATGTTTCTACGAGATACAGTCAATGTGAATTTATATTTGTGCTGAGTTTAAACCTGGCTGTGATAATCTGCAAAGATTATTCCAGAAGCAAAAAATGAAACAAATGTGTTGTCCAGTGTTAAATAGATGCCAGAGTTGATGAAAGAGTTAAATATTGTATTATCTGAGCATCTCCATTTTGGATATGGTGGGCAAGAAATTCTTAGTTAAAGATAATGCACAGAAAATTCGACTTACTCCCGCTTGGCGCCTGTCCTGAAAGCGCGAAGAAAGGGGCTAAGCTCGGGCTAACATCTTTTATTTAGTTATTTTTAAAGAATTCTGCCATTGATCTCGGCAAGCAGCACGACTGCTAAAAAAAAAAAAATCACAGCTGACCTGATAAATATTTGTCTACTTTATGGGTTTACTCATAAACAGGATAACAAGGAGAAAATCATAGTGATGACCCCATCATGTGTGATGTGACGAATCCCGGATATTCCCGACTTTTGTTTTATGTGGTAAATATTGAGATGTGAAAGAGAAGAAGTGGCTCAATTCTTCCTCGCTGACAGGATATATTTATTGTTATTGGCCACATTTTGTTCCTGGGGAAGGGGAAGTCCAGTCTTCCCTGCTCAGCTGACCCCCACCGGGAAATCCTGAATCAAAAATGGATGGATGTATGGATCTCCTCAGCAGATGTGCATGACAGTATATTTTCTGGTTTCGGAGGAACTGAATACATAAATTAAAAGCAGGGCTGAAAGCCAGACAGCCTTCTTCGGGGATTTGCAAAAACTAGGCAAGGAGATTAAATCAGGCTCTTCACATTCTTTCAATGATGAAAAAATAATTCCAAGATGCAGTTGTCCGTGTTCATCTTCTCTCTGTGATCTGATTGAGTGAGTGCTTTACTGGACTTCTTATGAATTTGCTTCATTTTACAACAAGCACAAAGGCAGACCAGATAAATGACAGCAGTGAGAGAGCAGCACACTGTCCAGAAGTTGGTCCTACCTCCAGAAAAGGCTCCGACCTCCAGAAGAGGGTCTGACCTTTCACCCATTTTTGTCAGGACCGGATCTGCTTCCCCATGACCCAAAAGTTGGGTTAAGAAAGTTCAGCAAATGGACATTCGGATAGATGGGTAATTGGCAGGGAAATAGTGGGAAAATGTGAAAAGCCTGCAGACATCCGGCATGAAGTCAGACTGTGAAAAACAATGAGCTGATTGTCAGCGAGAACTGACAGCCGGCACAGTAGAGTGAGCCCGGACATAACAGGGGCTGTAGTGGCACAGAAGCAACACATCGAAAAACCAAAAAACAAATGGAATGGGCTTTCATCCTGATTTTCGTTTTATAGTTGATGATGTAGAGGGGGAGCTACACGGTGGGATGAGTTTGTGCAACTGTGCGGGACATGAAGCATTAAGAAGGAACGCACCAAATGATCAGAGATGTGTTAAAGGCTTTTATATGAGCGCAGTGATGACAGGCGTTCTGGGGGCGGTGCTGGGGTCTGTCGTGTTGCAAACAGGTTTGGGGTCATTCAGGAATTGAACTGGGAATGTGTGGTCAAGGGTGGCATGGTGGCGCAGTGGTGGTGCTGCTGCCTCGCAGTTACCAGACCCAGGTTCTCTTCCCAGGTCCTCCCTGTGTGGAGTTTGCATGTTCTCCCCGTGTCTGCGTGGGATTCCTCCGGGCACTCCGGTTTCCTCCCACATTCCAAAGACATGTAGGTTAGGTGCATTGGCGATTCTAAATTTTGCTGGGTGTGTGTGCCCTATGGTGGGCTGGCGCCCTGCCCAGGGTTTGTTTCCTGCCTTGCGCCCTGATTATGGATGGGTGGATGGCTGTGTGGTCAATTCCAATTTATGTCCTGGAATGTGAATTCAAAACTGGAATTGCACCAGGTGCAAGAGCTGGCATTGAATTGGAATGAAAGGAAGCAGAATTTAATTTCAATCAATTCCACAAAATTCCACTTCTGAGATAATTTGTCTTAATTCGTTACATTTTATACACCAGATATTATGAATCCTATAAAATACAGAAACTTTAATGCATACTGTATGTATTACATTTTATGCAAGATAATTGTGATGGCAAAAGTAAAGCAGCTTACATCATTTTGCCACACATCAACAAGAGCAGTGGAAATCCTTGAGGGACACTTAAAGCTTCCAGCTGCAAATGCAACCAGATGGAGCAGCCAGATGAAAATGATAAGGTCACTTCTACTGACACCTTCACACATACATTGTCGGAACTGCAAGCCCGTATTCAGTTCACAGTCAAAGAGGTCAAGCTAATCAAAGACCTCTTGAAAGACTAGAGCCTTTTGAGGACAACAGACTGATGCCAGTTCTAATTACAAGTTATTATATTCCACGTGGCAAAAGTCTTTGTCATGGTGTGCCAAACCTGAGACCAAGCAATAATGAAATCTACAATCTTCATCTTGGCTTAATTTGAAGATACGGAGTGGTTTCGATTGGCTGCCAGTCTGAACCCAACATTAAGACTTGTCTGGTAAATGGGTGGAGAAAGACACAGCATCATGGAGATACTAACAATCCAGGTAATCTCTCGCTTGTTTGCTCTCTCCACCAGAATGAACAACTATGAAGGATTATTCTGCACCACCAAAAAAGAGAACACAGCTTTTTTCTATTTATGGTTTCCCAAGTCCACAACCACATCAGAGGATGTACTAAGTCACCTAAGACCACCAAGCCATACTGAGGAGTCTGATCCTCTTCTGTATTGGAAAGATGACCAGAATCAGATCTCTCAGTTGGCACAACCTGCATGCCAACGCCTAACTAATGCTGCCTCATCTGCACCTACGGTATGTAATGCACTTTTCTGTGTCTCTGGCAAGATATTTAGGGCTGAGAGATACCATCTTAGTGATTGAAATTTGAGAATGTGATATGATTTTCTGCAATAGAAAGTTAACATATTTGAATGAAAGAACATTAATGTATCTATGAAAAAGACTCAACATTGCATTTTTATGGTTTGAGGCCTTGTTTATTAGAAGCAAGCAAGGCAGATGCAATTTAAACCACCTTATTCCATAGCTTACATCCAAGAAAAAAGTACTGGAGAAAGCAGTTTATCGTATATTCGAATAATAAGTCATTAATGTTATTTAATTTACCTTACTGTTCTTCACACATTTTAACACAAGAATCATACATTGAATCTTTTATTTTATTTTATATATTCTAACCCCTCCACTCCAGGGGTTTGTGCAGTGCCCTAATGTCTGCAGACCAGAAGATTAATGGCTCTGCCACCTTTGACCTCACTTCCACCTGGACCCACCTCTTCCTGCCTGAAGATCGACCATCTTGAGTCAGTTCTGTTATGAACTCCTGTCTGTGAGGAGATCCCCGCTATCGTTGAAGGTTTTTCGTTTGTTTGCAAACATTCAGATATATGTAGTGTCGAGGATGCCAGGGGCCACGACCCGGCCGGGACGCCTTGGAGGACCAGAAGTGGCCGTGTGCCCATCTGGGATCATGTGGGGGACGTCTTCCTGGTTGCTTTGGAGGCCACGAGTTCAGGGCATAGAAGCCCCACCCTGTAGGGGCCTGTGGTCACCGCCAGGAGGTGCCCCAATGCCTTGGGGATCCTGGGCCTCAGCACTTCCGCCACACCAGGAAGTGTTGGAGGGAAGAGAAGCAGGGACACCCGGAGAGCTGCTGGGAGAACAGCCGGCACTTCCGCCACACTGGGGCGTATCAGCGGGAGATTGCCGGGGAGCACCTGGAGCTCAGCCGGGTGCGGATAAAAGGGGCCGCCTCCCTTCATTCAGGGCGAGAGTCGGGAGCGGAGAGGACTGAGCTGGAGAAGACAAGGAGGCGGCCTGAAGAAAGGAAGGCATTGTGTGGCCAGGACTTTGGGGACTTTGGGGGTTTGTGGTGCACTTATTAGTGTAAATATTGTAAATAAACGTGTTTGTGGGTGACATGAACGTGTCTGCCTGTCTGTGTCCGGTCAACTTCCACAGTGGTTAGCAGGGTGGTACCCCAACTATTTATTGTGGTCTTGGCTTTCTCTTACTATAGACAGTCAGAGTGTTGGGGCGCCCCTATAATTGAAATTGATTTTAAATCAAAATAAAGCAAATGAAAATGCAAAATCGAGTCTTCCTACACCAGAGTCCTGTTCAGACTGCATAAGATGGTGGGTCTTCCATTCATATGGCAGCCAAGCAATGAGGATGGACACCAGAGGTGACATTGTTGGAGGAGACCTGTCAGTCTTACAGTCTGCAGAGGTTGGAAAAGAGAGAACTGTATCACACAGCGCCACCTGCTGAGTTGATGGAGAATTACCCTCCCATTCACACATGCATCACAATATACAGTATAACTAGTTTTTAAATATAACTATAGTTTTATGATGTTATAAATACAGTGGTGTGTGAAAGTTTGTGAACCTTTTAGAATTTTCAATATTTCTGCATAAATATGACCTAAAACATCATCAGATTTTCACTCAAGTCCTAAAAGTAGTTAAAGAGAAACCAGTTAAACAAATGAGAGAAAAATATTATACTTGGTCATTTATTTATTAAGGAAAATGATTGGATATTACATATTTGTGAGTGGCAAAAGTATGTGAACCTCTAGGATGATCAGTTAGTTTGAAGGTGAAATTCGAGTCCGGTGTTTTCAATCAATGGGACGCCAATCAGGTGTGAGTGGGCACCCTGTGTTATTTAAAGAACAGGATCTATCAAAGTCTGCTCTTCACAACACGTTTGTGGAAGTGTATCATGGCACGAACAAAGGAGATTTCTGAGGACCTCACAAAAAGAATTGTTGATGCTCATCAGGCTGGAAAAGGTTACAAAACCATCTGTAAAGAGTTTGGACTCCACCAATCCACAGTCAGACAGATTGTGTACAAATGGAGGAAATTCAAGACCATTGTTACCCTCCCCAGGAGTGGTTGACCAACAAAAATCACTCCAAGAGCAAGGCGTGTAATAGTCGGCGAGGTCACAAAGGACCCCAGGGTAACTTCTAAGCAGCTGAAGGCCTCTCTCACATTGGCTAATGTTCATGTTCATGAGTCCACCATCAGGAGAACACTGAACAACAATGGTGTGCGTGGCAGGGTTGCAAGGAGAAAGCCACTGCTCTCCAAAAAAAAAAACATTGCTGCTCGTCTGCAGTTTGCTAAAGATCATGTGGACAAACCAGGCGGCTATTGGACGTATGTTTTGTGGATGGATGAGACCAAAATAGAGCTTTTTGGTTTAAATGAAAAGTGTTATGTTTGGAGAAAAGAAAACACTGCATTCCAGCATAAGAACCTCATCCCATCTGTGAAACATGGTGGTGGTAGTATCATGGTTTGGGCCTGTTTTGCTGCATATGAGCCAGGACGGCTTACCTTCATTGATGGAACAATGAATTCTGAATTATATCAAAGAATTCTAAAGGAAAATGTCAGGACATCTGTCCATGAACTGAATCTCAAGAGAAGGTGGGTCATGCAGCAAGACAACGACCCTAAGCACACAAGTCGTTCTACCAAAGAATGGTTAAAGAAGAATAAAGTTAATGTTTTGGAATGGCCAAGTCAAAGTCCTGACCTTAATCCAATCGAAATGTTGTGGAAGGACCTGAAGCGAGCAGTTCATGTGAGGAAACCTACCAACATCCCAGAGTTGAAGCTGTTCTGTACGGAGGAATGGGCTAAAATTTCTCCAAGCCAGTGTGCAGGACTGATCAGAAGTTACCGGAAACGTTTAGTTGCAGTTATTGCTGCAAAGGGGGTCACAACAGATACTGAAAGCAAAGGTTCACATACTTTTGCTACTCATAAATATGTAATATTCAATCATTTTCCTCAATAAATAAATGACCAAGTATAATATTTTTGTCTCATTTGTTTAACTGGTTTCTCTTTATCTACTTTTAAGACTCGAGTGAAAGTCTGATGATGTTTTAGGTCATATTTATGCAGAAATATAGAAAATTCTAAAAGGTTCACAAACTTTCAAGCACCACTGTATAACTAATCTCATGTACGAGGGGGGACCCAAAAATAACCGGAATTTTGTTGTTGGTAGGTTGGTACTTGTAGTACGTGGTTGGGCCGCTAGGGCGATCTAGTTACACTCCTCACAAGTCAGTCTGCCAAGTGCCATCAGTCTGGAAGGTTGTGCTTGTGTTCAGTGAATTTTGTAAAAGTAGTTTTGTGCAAGCGTCGTTTTTTTACGATGGCCGATTATCGCGAGCAACGCGCGGCAGTGAAATTTTATTTTTTTTTTTTAAAAAAGTGTTGCAGAAACTATTGTTATTGAAACGGTATGACAACCCTGAACCACCCACCCTACTCACCGGATTTAGCTCCATGTGATTTCTTTTTGTTCCCTCGGATGAAAAAAGACTTGAAAGGAAGGCGTTTTGCTGACGTCGAAGAGGTAAAACAATGAATTTACCAGAGTATTAATGGGCATTACTTCACACGAATTTAAAAAATGTTTCGAACAATGGAACAAACGGTTAGATAAGTGTATTTCCGCCAATGGAGAATACTTTGAAGGAGACTAATTGTAGTTTGTACAGAAAATTAAATTAAACATGTTTTAAAAATATTTCCGGTGTTTTTTGGGTCCCCCCTCGTATGCTGTGAAAAATCACACAAGGTATTGCCTAGAATTTCTTTGAATTGATTTCAACTTCCAGAAATTCCAATTCAGTTTTTGCTTCCTGTAGCTTTTATTAATAACTAGCTATCCCCGCGGCTTCTCCCGCATAGTAGTGAAACAATGAATAAACAAAGAGGTATAGCTAGCTACGCGGAGGCAAGGAACTTGAATGGAGGCTGAGTGAGGAGGTCCCTGCCCAGCTCCCCACTCCTGATGTCACGCTTCCCTCTTCCCTCGGCCCGCAGTCTCTGTCTCGTATTAGCGCAAATATATCGCTTCTGCAAGCGAATTATGATACTTAGCGCAATGAGAGAAGTCGCAAAATCAAACATAATGTTCAAGCAATTTCTAGACAAACCTAAATCTTTTAAGCAGTTCTCTCGTTCACTAGCTAAGCAGAGTTAAGCTACGCCTGAAGGCTGGCGTGTGAGTGAGGAGGACATCTCTACTACATCTTTCTCGAATTCCCTCAAATAAATCGGTACTGCAAGCAAACTATGATACTTTGCATGATGGGAGAAAAAAAATCAAACAGAATGTTGAAGCAAATTATCGAAAAAAAACGATCTAAATCCGTTAAGTAGTTCTCTCGTTCACTAACTAAGCAGAGTTAAGGTTACGCCACGAGGCTGGCATGTGAGTGAGGAGGACGTCTCTTTTGTATTCGTGCAAATAAATCAGTGCCGCAAGCAAACTAAGATACTTAGTGCAGTGAGAGAAGTTGCAAAATCAATAGGAATGTTCAAGAAAATTATAGAAAAAAAACAGATCTAAATCCGTTAAGTAGTTCTCTCGTGAAAAGCGGAGATTATTTCTTTTTTAAGTTTCTATTCCATTGCATTTCCTTGATTGAATTGGAATTGCTGAGTTCGTTCATGAACCGACCCAAGCTCTGGGTGAAACTGAGGAGCACTTTGTGTTTTGTGTGCTGTGATGGCATAAAAAAAAGCAGAAATCTGGGATCTCAGATTAAAAAGTGACTTTCAGGGTGCTGGAGAATCCAATAATGGAGCAATGAGAGAAAAAAATCTGTCCCCAAATGCATTGTAACCAGCCGTGTTTAAAAAGGAGGAAGCTCGTCATTTCACTAATGACGATATAAGCTGACTATTCAAAAATCCAATTAGGCTGACCCTGCAAGTGATGTGATGGGCTTGTCTGGAGTCATGCGGTGACAACACTAGAGCAGGACAAAGCCAGCTTAGTTTACATTAGCATGTCCTGTTTGTTACACGCATTCAACAGCAGCATTTGACTAGTCATGGTGCCTGTCCATTTCAGAACCTTAACTAATGATGAACAAAGCTCAGTCTATTTGTGTAAGATGACTTCTGTATTTACACAGAAACTTGTCCTCCTTGCAGGCATCTTGGCAATTTAAGTTCGAGCTTCAGTGTTCCAGCTTTTTAATGTAGTCACGCTTACAAGAAATCACGAAATGTGTCCATTCAGTTGCATTCAATAACAGGCAGAAATAAAACAACAAAAAAAAGTCAAATTAAAAATTACACGGAAACTCGAAACATCATTTCTGCTACTCACTTCTAGCAGTGTGACAGTACATTTTTAGCTAAAATGGTTGCACAATACATTTGAAAAAGTTGTCACGCACGAGGGCAGGTTCAGCCAAGCCCAATGACTGCCTCCCATGCGCTCGTGTGTGACAAAGTCTACACTTCTAGAAATGGATTATTATGTCTGATGTTCCTTATTAAAAAAAAATTATGGTGCTGGGAAGAAAGAAATTTCATTTCTAGTGTGGCTTGTCAGGCCTTTAAAGCAACTATCCCTCCCAATTTACTGAAATTAAGCTCTGTGTGCAATGGGGGGGCCTGTCATCAATTGAGACGATTTCTACTTTTTCCGAAATGGCGCTCTAACACACACATACCATATCATCTACGTCAGCAATGTTTGAAGCTTTTCAAATTTTGGTTCGTCCCACCATTAAACCAACGAAGCTGAAAGCGATGACTGGCTGGTTCGCACTGCCATAAAGGGACAGCATGAGGTCATGGCTCACTTTAAATAGTCGGAGTTTATGGAGAAGAATTAAGTGCTGATTAAATTTAGAGTACCGTACATGATATTTTCATATTAATATTCCAATTAAGATTAATATCTGCGATAGTGTTTAAATTCAGTCACCATTTCTACCTCCTCCTCCAGAACAATGATGGGTGAACATGAAGATTCTGCATCTTACAGTCAGATATTTCTTTCTTCTTTCATCTTTTTAACACCAAGAGCAAGATACGTTCTTATTGCACAAATTTACAGAACAGCCCACTTGGTTGAAATAATGGCTTTCATCCTTCCCAGATAGGTGTCCTATCAAGATGGTGTCATCAGCATACTTGATAATGGAACAGTGGTCAGTGTCCTGTTGGCCAAGCCCAAGGTACTTAGTAAATATGGAGGGCATGATGGCTTGACCCTTACATTTTCCTGAAAGTATATTTTGTTTGGGCGGCACGGTGGCGCAGTGGGTCGCGATGCTGCCTCGCAGTTAGGAGACCCGGGTTCGCTTCCTGGGTCCTCCCTGCATGGAGTTTGCATGTTGTCAACGTGGGTTTCCTCCCACAGTCCAAAGACATGCAGGTTAGGTACATTGGCAATCCTAAATTGTCCCTAGTGCGTAATTGGTGTGTGTGGGCTGGCGCCCTGCCTGGGGTTTGTTTCCTGCCTTGTGCCCTGTGTTGGCTGAGATTAGCTCCAGAGGACCCCCATGACCCTGTAGTTGAGATATAGCGAGTTGGATAATGGATGGATGTATTTTGTTCATCACACTTCGGTAAGGAAATAACATAATTACAAAGTATGTGATGCACTTGACCGTAGACATGTTTTAAAATCCTGGTAGTGAACTCATTGCTAAAAATTTGAAGCAGTGAAGCATGAAGATAGCAGAGGCTGGTCCATATTCAAAATGAGCACAAAGGCACCTTCTTAATAAAAAGCTGAATGCCGGTTTGAGCAGTGTACCATTTCATCTAAAGCTGCGTGTATTTTATATCCAGAAAAATGAAGAGACTGCGGGATAAAGTAGCAATTCTACTGGGCAAAGCATTCTCCACACATCTGGAACTAAAGTTACGCCAATGCAGCTGACGCTTCACTATGCGATGCAAGGTGACTCACGGGGCCTCCAAATGATTTCAAGCATTCTCGTTGAAGCCTCATGTCATGTAACTTTGTTTTTTACGTGTTTAATTCTACTCAAGTTTTGTTCATCAAGTTAAAATTGACATGGTATTCACACAGGGCAGGATGGTGGTACTTACACAGTAAGGAGCTTGGACAAGCTTGGGTGGTGCACCCCAATGCAAGGTAATCTCTGAGAACATCTGGCAGGGAGACCCCCATGACACTGTTTCTACAATGCACTCCCAAGTCCTATAAACTTTCATATCTGGGGGAAGAGCAGCACAACCTCATGTCCTTATTGCATTGGAACTTGGAGAAAGTTGTTACCATGGGCGTCATGACCAAGTGCTGAAGACAGTTGCCAATGGTGTTACCACTGCAAGCCACACCAGCAGGCACCATTGCCAAACAAACAATAATCTCCTTTATCAAGGCAGGAAGGAGAGAAATCTCACACTTAGCCAAAATCCAGGACTGGTTTCCTCACTATGGCACCTGAGTAGCACAGCAGAGTAGATCTGGGCAAGCACTATACATTTCTGAACCACATCACACAAGCAACACTCCAGCCAGACATGACCATCTTTATAGAGGGCTGTTCATATTCAAGTTCGTTGTTCACTGATAAGAACGTATGGAAGAGGCACATGAGAAAATAAAGCAAATACCAGGAGTACCAAATTAGTGGATGGTGAACTTTCTATCAATGGAGGTGGGCTGCTATGGCTTTACAAGGTGGTTGCTCTGCTGGGCATTATATCAACTTGGGATAAGGGGAGCGGCAGATAGGAGGACAATAAGAGATGTGACAGAAAATGCAAAGAAAGCCACTAGGTGTGTATGCATCAAGAGAGCTGATTTGTGTGAGGGTGCTGCTGGGATGTGATCAGCCTCGGCTGGGCCATCTAGGGTGTACGATGTTGAAAGACCCGAAATACCCTAGGACCCCCAGGAACATCACTGGTAAGGCATCCCAAAACATATAGAAGTTATATCTTGGAAGTTATCAGATTTTGAAGGGTTGATGGCATAGCCCTGATATTTCCCTTAAAGTGTATTTTGTCCACCATGCAATTTACAGAACAGTCCACTCTGTTGAAACAAAGGCTTTCATCCTTCCCAGATATGTGTCCTATCAGGATGGTGTCATCAGCATACTTGATAATGGAACAAGTGGTCAGTGTCCTGTTGACCAAGCACAACATATTTAGTAAATATGGAGGGCATGATGGCTTGACCCTTCTTACATTTTCCAGAAAGTGTATTTTGTTCACCACACTTCTGTAAGAAAATGATATAATTACAAAGTATGTGATGAATTTAACCATGGATGTGATTTGAAATCCTGTCTGTGCTCATTTTTGAAAATCTAAAGGAGCAAAGCGTGAAGACAGAAGAGGTTGTTCCATCTTCACAATGAGCACAAAGGCACCTCCACCTTCGTGATAAAAGGCTGAAGGCCTGTTTGAGCAGTTCGGGCCTAAGACTGCAGTGATGCTGCATGCATTTGATATCCAGAAAAACGAGGAGATGCAGGACAGCAGGAGCAAGTGGGGTCTTTAGCGCAGTCTTTTCCACACATCTGGAATTAAAGTTACACATCGATGCAGCTGACACTTCACTATGCGATGCAAGATGACTCACGGGGCCTCCAAATTATTTCAAATATTCTCATTCTAACCTCACGTCATGTAACTTTATCTTGGCCTGTCTAATTCTGCTTGAGTTTTATTCATCAAGTGAAAATGCAGATGGTATTTACACAAAATGTGAGTCATATGGTTGCTAAGAATACAGGGCATGGGCTTTTTTATTCTGAAAGTTAATATAAACAATGTAAAGACAGTAATATTTCATATATGACAGATTCTGGGAACTGCACCATCTCTCCACTACCTCAGTGGACCGTGTGCTTGTAAAATCTCACACTGAATTACATGCCAGCCTGCCACATACCTCACTCCCGTCCACAGAATGTAGTTTTCTTCCACTCAGTACAGAAAGTTGTTGTAGGCAACCAAGATAAAGGTGAAAGTGTGTGTGTGTGTGTTTAATGAACGTGTTACTATGTGATAGTCTTCTTCTTCTGGTTTTGTTATTTTGTTTCCTTTCCTGATGTCAGCGAAGTCATTATAAATGAATTAAAGATGAAACTAAAACAGAGGAGTTTGTGCAGATGTCTGCTTTACTTCATTCTCGTAGACTTTCTAGTACATCCCCGCAGTTTCCAAGCTAATCCTGACTGAAGGGGGAGCTGGAGTGCCTTGGCTCATTATGCCTCAAGTTCAGTTATAGGCTGAGATGCTGGGCGGGGTTTGCTTGCTCATCACATATTCATGAGGGCTTTCCCCCTCCCATTTTCTGAAGATGTGCATTTTTTGGTGGGTTGCCTGTAGTGTGATCAGCTGATTGTGAGTAGCCTATGATGGCCTAGCCAAGCAATGGGGAGGGGCTATATTATGTTTGTTGCTGCTAGGATTAAGTAGGAAATAGTGGGTGTGATATTTGTATACATTAACAATGTTTAAATGAGATGTTTAAATGAAATGCTTTGAGGTTGTTTGGCTTGCTTGTTAAGGAGTTGCAATAAATCCCACTTTTGCTTGCCTGTGATATCATGAATAAAACACAAGCTGGATTGGAATAAAATGTGTGAAGGAAGAACTTTAAGATAAAGTTCAAGGAATGCCCCAAAAAAGGGTATTTTTCTTACATGTGTGAAGAAACCACAATTACCACAAAGAAGGTTTGGGGTAGCCACCCCGTATACTTGAAAATTCTCAAAAGATAAGGAGTCAATAAAATCTTTTCAGAAAGAGCTCTACACACAACTGAAGTGTTGTTAACAAAATGGCATTTATATATGATCTTGGGAGGAAACAAGGTCAGGTGTGCCGAGACCGGAAGTGAGGTCAGGACCGTCAGGCAGGACTTCCTTCTGATGTTCTGCAGAGGACGAATAGGAGAAAGTGTCATCTGACAGCGTCGACCCCTGGTCTGGTGAATAAAGACACTTCATCGGACCCATAAACCGTCTCCTAATCACACGTGTGTGACACATGCTACTTACCCCATGTGGTTTGTAGTAATGGCCAAAAACACTTTTTAATCTTATGTTTTCATGGAAACCGGAGATAGTAAACCTTCAGATAGAACAATGCTAGACCACAGCAAACAAGATCAAAAATGTTCATGGAAATATCTCCACATGGCAAGTCACGTGTCAAGTCATCTGGTCATCCATGTGTCAAGTCGTCCAGTTGTATGCCCACAACAGGCAAAGCACATGCAATTTTCTTAAAACTTTGTTCAATACAAACTTCAGGAAAATCAGATTAGTGCATTGGCTCTCACACTGTGGGGCGGGCCCCCCTATGGGGGGTGCGAAGTAATAAAAAGGGGGCCGCGAAGATGTGAAAAAAAGGAAACAAGAATCGAAAATATGAAAAATACATCTATTGAAACCAAAACAAATTAACTTAAACTACATTCTGATACTAGAACAATAAATATACTGTAGAGTTAGATAAATGTCAATAAAAGTTAAGTAGGTTTAATAAAATATGCATCTATGAAATATTAATTAAAAAGGAACAAATTGGTATTAGTGGGGTGCTTTCAAAAAAACGTTAAGGGGCGCGATGAAAACTGTTATGAAAACTCGAGTCACAAATACGTAAAGGTTGAGAAGTGCTGGATTAGTGCATGCAGAGGAAGACATTTATGCAGGATCAAGCTTTTCAACTGAAGACCTTTCTCTCCTTCTCATTCATTGGTCAAGAGTCCTGTCTTTAATTTGGAAGCTCTTTTCCATTTGAATGTCTAACATTTTGTTATATTGGCTTTTAAACACTATCAGACTCTGTCGTTTATTAAAGTATCTCCAGCCATTAGTACTAGGGTGTTGTACCGTGTTAGCCATTATGAATGTAGAGAAAAGCCAAGCAAAATGACACCTTTTATTGGCTAACTAAAAAGATTACAGTATGAGAGCTTTCAAGGCAACTCAGGCCCCTTCTTGAGGCAAGTTGCTGAGTTGTCTCGAAAGCTTGCATATTGTAATCTTTTTAGTTAGCCAATAAAAGGTGTCATTTTGCTTGGCTTTTCTCTCCAGCCATTACTAATATAACCGGAAGTGCTTATGGTGAAGATGTTTGCTTACTTTGGGGAGACACACAATCGCAGAAAGTAGAGGAGAATATGTCCTCCACATTCAATTGCAGCTGCTTTTATGTGCAGAGAACAGCAATGGCAAATACAAAAAAAATAAATAAAAAGATGGTTTTGTTTGAACTTGCAATAACGTGGAGTTGTTATTGACAGTGACGTGCAAGTGTAAGATGCGCAAAGCGGTTGAGAAAATGTAATAAGCAGAATCCAGGAAAGGACCGTGTAATAAGCACAAAATACTCAGAGCACGATTAGAGTCTGTGTTTTCAAAATTTGTTTTGATCCATCCACACTGCAACGCTGCACTGGCATTTCCAGTAATATATTGTTCTGTAGTGTGTTTTCAAAAGTGTGCTTTCTGAGAGTTGAAAACATTTGGTCAGTGTAAATGAAAGGTGAAAATGGAGATTAATGTTTGCGTTTTTTAACAAAAACTTAGCAGTGCTGATGTAGCCCCAGTCATTCTCAGAGCTGGTGTTGAGCTCAGACGCCGTCCTCATTCTGATACAAGGCAGTCTGCGGAATGGGGCGGGGCTACATGTTCAGGGCGGAGCTGAACGTTGGAGTCACACAATCCCAGCCTCAGTTATTCTCAGAGTTGATGCTGCTAGTTTCAGACACTGCCCTGTCCTCACTACCGCCTGCCAAACCAGGTGAGGCTGATCTTCATCCTGCAGCGAGGTGTACCTGCGTGTCCATGTGCTGTGCTTCATTCACTTGGTCACGTGTGCTGCTCATGTATTTTATCACATTAATTACCCTGGGCTTCCAGACAGACTGTGAAATAGTTGGAGAAGCAACTCCTTTGAATGTAACACTTAAAGTGATAAAATCCAAGTAAAGGGCTTTGTCTAGCATTAATAGGGTTTGTTTTGATGACTAACGTTGTTATTAAATTATTTATGATCTCTCAATTAATATATCAGAAGAGGAGTGGAAAGTAGCAATGCAGAGAATTCACTCGAGCTCCATATGCGCAAAGCATACAATTATACAACTTAAAATTATTTATCGAGCACATCTGTCTTGACTAAAACTCTCGAAAATGTATCCAGGGCATGATCCAACCTGTGAACGCTGCAAATTAGCTCCAGCCTCACTAGGTCACATGTTCTGGGCCTGCACCAAATTAACATTATTCTGGACAAAAATTTTTAATTACCTTTCAGATAGCCTTGGACTCAGAATTCCTCCTAACCCATTAACAGCTGTGTTTGGTGGTCTTCCAGAGGGGCTTAAAGTGGAGAAAGACAAACTAATTGTGATTGCATTCACTACACTTTTGGCACGCAGACTTATTCTGATAAACTGGAAGAATCCAAACTCTCCTCTTTTAAGTCAGTAAGAAACTGATGTGTTATATAATTTGAAATTGGAAAATCAAATACTCAGTTAGAGGATCCGTACAGAAGTTTTTCAAAACATGGCCGGATCTAATCAGTAATATTTTAAAATAAGTTCATGAAGCACAGAGAATTTATTAATTTAGGTATGTTTACAAGCCTTAAATTTCACGCCGTTTGGCTTGCTCTCTCTCTCAGGGGTGGGGATCGATCTGTTCTTAACTCTATTTTTCTTTTTGTAAAAACTTGATTGCTTTGTATGAAGTGTAATAAAATTAATAAAAAAAAAAATTATTTATGTCAATTTTCATGTAGTTTGGTGCTATCTGAGTGAAACTGGGAGTTATTTTAGGTCCAGGGAGTGCTTAAAATATTTTCCATTGTCACGCACTCGCGCATGAGGAGCCGCGGAAAGACCCGACGAGCCGCGTATCACATCGGGCCAGAGGATCGAGGTCGAGGCACTAACCTTTCTTTCTTTTGTTCCCATAGAAAGACAGAGTCAACGCCGCCATAAAATCCTGGACGCCTGGAAAGCAACGCTAGCCACTTCCGCATTCCATCCCTTCCTGGTTCCGTCATGATGACGTCATTCCTCCCACACACCACCGCGGTTCCCTTCCAGCATGTCATTCAATTTCCAGAACCCTCCTTATTTAAGTTCCCCCCTGCAACTGTGACTGTGTAATGTGATAACCACCTGTCAGGGCATAACGATTGTGTACAAGCTCAATATTTCTTTGCTTATTTCCTTACAGTATACGGGGCCAGAAACCCCAAACCTTTATCTGTCTTTGTTTCTTTATTACACCATTTAAAATAATTAATTTATTTGTTAATGAGTTTTCAGAATGGATTAGCCCCTTCTGAACGTCTGTCATTTTAGTGCCTACCCCACTGAATTAAGATACAGTCATTAAGATGGCTGCTCATAATGAATGTCACAGCTTTAAGTTGGAGTTACTTGACTCATACCTTCGTGATTTTAGCACAAATCATAAGAAAGATAGCCTGACGTCCAAAGGTTCATCTAAAATGTGCTTTCATGTCACTGGCAGGGCTGGCACCACCATTAAGGTGAATTAGGCTTTTGCCAAGTGCGCAGATCACAAGGGAGGAAGAAACCCAGCTGTACTGGTCAGCTATCGAATAGTTGGTTGGCGCACTAATAAGCCTGGCCTGGGGCCCAAATTAACTTAGCAGCGGCACTGATCACTAGATAGTGTTTTTTTTTTGTTCATGGCATATACTTCAGTGTTTTAACAAGCAGTTCAAAGCATTTCATCCCCAGAGAAAATTATGGAGAAGAAAAAATCAGCATGTGAGTGGTGGTGATCCACAATCGGAAGTGGAGTTTTCTAATAAGCATCAATTTGTCATTATAGTCTTGTGATGGGGCAGGTTGGCTCCATGCTTCCACTCCTGTTTGGGAGCCTCTTAAACCGCCATCACTGATACCATAACCAAGGTGAGCCAGGCAAATGAGGACACAAACATAGCAAGGGGTAGGTGAGAAAGTGTACAAGTGCTTTTATTAAAACAATCCAAATCAAAGTGTCCAAAGTGCAGTGCAAAATCTCCAATAAATAAATAAATAATCCATTCAAACAATTGAACTTAAAATCATGACTTAAAATGAGAGTAAAAGCCAATTTACTCAGTCATTGGTGTCAATGTTCCATCTGAAGACCCCAAGCAGAACTCCCACTTGGTTTCCCCAGCTCACCCATTGCTCACTCAGCCAGCAGGGGCACCAGCAGCCACGGTCCTCACCAACCTGACCCCCATCTTAGTAAATGTAAAATGACCTCAGTTATGATGGACCATTCACTACAGCATCAAAAAGTGGTTCACTCAATTCCAGCCGGACATTTCTGTCTCCAGTGAACTGAGGGAAGGACTTCATAGATCTTCTACAAATATAGATTGGATCACAAACGTGAAAGCTGCTTTGGACTTTGGACTGTGCAAAAGCTTGGTCAAATGTTCAGCATTCCAAGAAGAAGCAAATTTTGGATTCTCTGGGATGATCTTGGCTACATGAGGAAATAGAAACCAGTCTGTTTGGAGTTTGCAGAACGATTTCTCAAGGATTTCAAGGGCATGGTCAAATTTGACTTTTACTTGAGTAACTGTTTATAAACGTACAGTATGTCTGCTTTAACTCAAGTATGAGTACTTTATACAACACTCTTAATAATAACACTTTTCGACTCATCCACATTCACTTAAGTAAGTCTTGAAATGTAGCAGAAGATAAGTTCAGTATGGCCATTTCTTATGATCGTAGAGTAAGAGTCACTTTATGTGTCTGCAATATGGTATTTGTCCTGGGTATGACGTTAAACTGCTTCTGGGCCTGCAAATGGTCCTCCAACTTGTAGGGAAATCTTGGGAGTTAGTGGCAGGATTGGCACTCTAGCCACTGTAAAAATTTTCACACAGTTCTGAGAACTCCTTTCTGTTCACCGTGAGAGTAGCTTTGCTGCAGTTGCCAATTGGAAGTATCCTCGAAGAGGATTGGGTAAAGCCCTCAGGAGCCTCATCCCCAGAACAGTCAAAACCATTAGAGAGCCAAAGGTATCAAATCTGTTGGGGATTGGAACTGGTGTGATGCTGAGGCATCATCCGCTGCATGGCAGCACGCTGGTCCCATTTTGATGCCCACCATCTGGATAGGCACATGGGAGGACTTGTCTCTCTGACGTGATGATCATCTTCCTTTGCTGCTGGAGGATCTTTGTAAACTCCTCATTTCAGTGGCCCCACTTTCTGAGCTGTGCAGACCTGGAACTAGCCAGATCTCTGTAGGTGGGTACACCTTTTATTGGTCTGGTCAGTCTGATGGCTGTCATACTCAGAGAGTAGCTCTTGCTGTGGAGGATTGGCTCCTTCTGATGGTGTTTGATTTTACTCCTTTCAATGAGTGTATTAAGGGACACAGATTAAGGCACTCTATGGGTGCCTTGTCTGTTGTCTCAGTGAGTGCTCTGACTGCAGTGAGTGATATCTCGGTGAGGGAGACATTTTATTCACAACTTCTCTCTGTGGTTGAAGGGTGCCTGCAAGGTGACACTCCTCTGGTCATGGGTGTTTTCAATGCGACCACTGGCACTAACAGGGCTGGCTATGAGGATTGTGTCAGTCCCCATGGGTCTGGCAACCGTAGTGAAAGTTGGCTCCATGTTCCTTGACTTTGCAGATGGTCAGGGGCTGAGGATTGCTAATTCCTGGTTCGTGGTTCCAGAGGCCTGAGCCGCATCATTCGACTTGGTACTCCAATACTGGGGATGCTGTGAAGGACATTGGTCAGATCCTCATGGGTAGATGATGGAGGCTACTACAGAACTGCAGGGTCTATAGAAGTGCCCAGTTTGTGATTTCTGACCACAGACTTTGCTATGCTGAAGATCCAGCTTAGGTCCCACCAACTGGAAAAATGAGGCAGGACTTGGCCAGACTCCAAAATCAGACTGTTTCTAATGAGCTTGCTTCCAGTTTGTGTGAAGAACTTGCAGATTTGGGTGCAACTGCTGATACTATTGTGGTGTGAAAGACCTTCCATAACAAGACCCTGAAGGTTGTGTTGGTGTTACTGGTGTTCCCATAAGGAGGTGTTTCATCTCGCAAGGCATCCTGGATATCATGTACCAGGAACAGAGAAGGATGGCTGCAAGGGTTCTGAGGGCAGATAAGGAGGCATTTGCTAGAGGAATCTGTGAGCAAGTAACACACCATCTATGGTCTAGTTACCCACATCCTGCTTATAGGGGAATCAAAGTATTACGTACATCCAAATCTAATCCTCTGACAGTCACAGTCAGAGTGGCTGATGGAACGGTCCTTATAAATGACACTGCAATTATGACCCACTGGGCTGGTTACTTTGAGCAGTTATTTAAAGCTGATCCTCTGGCTAGGACGTTGGATATCTCTGGGTTCACAGTTCTTGAGGCTAATCCTCCAATTAGCTGTGAACAACCTAATCTCACTGAGATTACACAAGTGGTGAACCAGCTGGTGGTATTGAAGGCGTCAGGGATCTGTGGTTTCCAAGGTGAACTTCCCCAGGGTGGTGGTAAGGCTGTCCTCCTGACATTGCAAGCAATCTTTGCTTCATTTTGGGAGAGGGGCATCATCCCAACTGACTGGAAAATGGGACTTGTTGCCCCTATCTGGAAAGAGAAGGGTAATCGCCTGGATTACAGCAGCTACAGGAGGATAACACTGCTCTCGGTGCCGGGTAAGGGTCTTGCTAGGGTCATCCTCAATAGGATCTGTGATCACTTGCTCACCTACCAGCGACTGGAACAGTCTGGTTTTACGCCTAAGAAGTCTACCATCAACCGCATCCTGGTACTGAGGGTTCTCATGGAGCGCAAATGCGAATATCGGCAGAAATACCTGTTGATTTGTCGATTTTCATAATGTGTTTGACTCAGTTGATCGAGCTGCCCTCTGGGGCAGCCTGAGACTTTGTGAGATCCCTCCAAAAGTGCTGGATGTCATGCCAGGTCTGTACACTGGTGCTGTGAGGGCTGTGCAGAATGGAGGCAGGACCTCTGCGTTTTTCCCAGTTGATTTGTCAGGGGTTCGTCAGGGGTGTGTTCTTGCTCCTACTCTGTTCAATGCTTGTATGGACTGGGTGTTGGGCGAGGTCGTGGGGTCCAGGGGCTGTGGGGCATCTGTTGGTGAAGAAAGATTCACTGATCTTGACTTTGCTGATGATGCTGTGATCTTTACGGGATCTCTGACTGGGGCTCTCAAGAGACTTAGCATGGAGTCTGAATGTCTGGGCTAGCAAGTGTCCTGGATAAAAACCACAATCTAAGCATTTAATGACCCCTTGAGCCCAGCCATCAGTAGTGTGTCAATCTGCGGAGAGAATGTTGACCTTGTTGAGAGGTTTACTTACTCCGGCAGCAACATTCACGTCTCTGGTGACTGTTTCTATAAAGTCAGTAGATGGATTAGGAGAGCATGGAGGGTCATAAGGTCATGGGAAAGGGGTGTGTGTCACTTGTGATATCTTTGCAAAAGGATGAAGGTCCAAGTCTTTAGAGTCCTGGTGCTTCCTGTTTTACTATATGGTTGCAAGACATGGACACTATCTAGTGACCTGGGATGAAATTTAGACTCCTTCTGTATTGTGTCTCTTCTGAGAATACTTGGGTGCTGCTGGTTTGAGGTTGTGTTGAATAATAAGGCACATTACTTGCATTGTGAAGGACTGTCAGTTATAGCACTATGGCCATGTGGAGCGATTCCCTGAGGTTGATCCAGCTTACAGGATCCTCATTGTTGAGGACCTGAGTGGTTAGATAGATAGATAGATAGATAGATAGATAGATAGATAGATAGATAGATAGATAGATAGATAGATAGATAGATATGAAAGGCACTATAAGATAGATAGATAGATAGATAGATAGATAGATAGATAGATAGATAGATAGATAGATAGATAGATAGATAGATAGATAAATACTTTATTAATCCCAAGGGGAAATTCACATAATCCAGCAGTAGTATACTAAAAAAATTAAATTAAAGAGTAATAAAAATGCATATAAAAGCAGACAATAACTTTGTATGATGTTAACGTTTACCCCCCGGGTGGAATTGAAGAGTCGCATAGCGTGGCAGAGGAGTGATCTCAGCAGTCTGTCACTGAAGCTGCTCCTCTGTCTGGAGATGATCCTGTTCAGTGGATGCAGTGGATTCTCCATGATTGACAGGAGTTTGCTCAGTGCCCGTCACTCTGCCACGGATGTCAAACTGTCCAGCTCCATGCCTGCAATAGAGCCTGCCTTCCTCACCAGTTTGTCCAGGTGTGAGACGTCTCTCTTCTTTATGTTGCCTCCCCATCACAACACCGCGTAGAAGAGGGCGCTCACCACAACCGTGTGATAGAACATCTGCAGCATCTTATTGCAGATGTTGAAGGACGCCAGTCTTCTAAGGAAGTATAGTTGGCTCTGTCCTTTCTTACACAGAGCATCAGTATTGGCAGTCCAGTCCAATTTATCATCCAACTGCACTCACAGGTATTTATAGGTCTGCACCCTCTGCACAGTCACCTCTGATGATCACGGGGTCCATGAGGGGCCTGGTCCTCCAAAAATCCACTACCAGTTCCTTGGTCTTGTTGGTGTTCAGGTGTAAGTGGTTTGAGTTGCACCATTTAACAAAGTCTTTGATTAGCTTCCTATACTCCTCCTCCTGCCCACTCCTGATGCAGCCCACAATAGCAGTGTTGTCAGTGAACTTTTGCACGTGGCAGGACTCCGAGTTGTATTGGAAGTCTGATGTATATCGGCTGAACAGGACCGGAGAAAGTACAGTCCCCTGCGGCGCTCCTGTGCTGCTGACCACAATGTCAGACCTGCAGTTCCCGAGACGCACATACTGAGGTCTGTCTGTAAGATAGTCCACGATCCATGCCACCAGGTGTGAGTCTACTCCCATCTTAGTCAGCTTGTCTCTAAGGAGCAGAGGTTGGATGGTGTTGAAGGCGCTAGAGAAGTCCAGAAACATAATTCTTACAGCACCACTGCCTCTGTCCAGGTGGGAGAGGGATCAGTGTAGCATATAGATGATGGCATCCTCCGCTCCCACCTTCTCCTGGTATGCAAACTGCAGAGGGTCGAGGGCGTTACGGACCTGTGGCCTCAGGTGGTGAAGCAGCAGCCGCTCCATGTACTTGATTACATGTGACGTCAGAGCAACAGGCCGGAAGTCATTCAGCTCTCTAGGACGTAGGTTGGACCAGGCCAAGGGGATGCCCACGTAACACCTGGCTGTGGCAGATAGATGGTCATTTCTGGGGGTTGAGACTGGATGACGTATTTGCCTGGAGTGTATAAAACCAGTTTCCTGAGCTATTTCACCATGTGGTGGGTGCGACAACACACTATACCAGTGCATGCTCCCCATCCTGACCTGACCTGACGTGAGAGTGGTATTTTAAAGCAGATATACTGAGTAATATACAGTATACCTATATGGATGTAGGAATTAAATGATACAAAGGCACGATGCACGTTGCTCTTTCTACCAGTGTACCCAGTGAAAAACCTCTAATACAAGCACAAGTCCACCTAGTTGAGGTTTACAACACATGATATGTGGTGACACTAACTGAGTGCTCTATTAAATATTAAACAGTAAAAAGCGCAGCAGCACTAAATGTGTCAAAATACATCACGAGCATGCAGACTGAAGGCAGAGTGCCCTTTAATTGCCCTTCTCTAATTATAGGGGGTTAAGTTTGGTGGTCTTGGCTTTGCTATGGTAATATTATGTGTAGATAGCTATACACATAATAAATTGTGGACATTTTAAAGCTGAGCACACCAATCATACATATCAATGTTTTTGTTTGTTGAGCTCCATCTATATTAGCATTGAGCCCTGATGCCGCATCACTACAGGTCTTTTTAGGGTGGGCAGTTGGTGTTTCTTCTTGATGGTTTGTGTCTTAGTTATATTTATTATTCCACTTGATTTGAGTTATCCATGCTTTGGTTTGAGCTTTAAGTTCATTTACAGAAGTGTCTGAATCTACAAGAGCATGGACATCCTTAAGCTCATTGTTTTCTCGTGGTTGGGACCCAGGATGACCCTAATAATAATAATAATGAATAATGAATAATTGATGACATTTATATAACTCTTTTCTCACTACTCAAAGCACTTAGATAGAGGGCAACCGCTTCAACCACCACCAGTGTGTAGCACCCACCTGGATGATGTGATGGCAGCCATTACAGTGCCAGTATGCTCACCACGCATTAGCTAATAGGGTGAGAGAGATATCCAATTAGAGACAGGGAATGATTTGGGGGAAAGAATGGATGGGGCCGTGATGGGCAATTTAGCCAGGACATCGGGATAAACTCTACCCTTTATGAACGATGCCCAGGGATCTTTAATGACGACGGAGATTCAGGACCTTAGTTTTACATCTCATCTGAAGGGCAGCATCATTCTTTTCAGCACAGTGTCCCCATCACTGCACTGGGGTGTTTGCATCCACACATAGACCATAGGGTAAGCAATCCCTACCGGTCTTCCCACAGCAACCCCAGCTTTGCCTAGATGATGTCCCATCCAAGTATCTGGCCGGACCCAAACATGCTTAGTTCAGTTGGATAACTTTTCTGAAGTTTTATTTTTTTTTTCTCCAGCCTTCTGGAGTTTTTTTTTTTCTGTTTTTTCTGTCCACCCTGGCCATCGGACCTTACTCCTTTTCTATGTTAACTAATGTTGTCTTATTTTAATTTCTTCTTTTGTCTTTTATTTTTCTTTTCTTCATTATGTAAAGCACTTTGAGCTACTTTGTGTATGAAAATGTGCTATATAAATAAATGTTATTGTTGTTGTTGTTGTTGAAGTGCATTTTTCCTTTCAGACTCTTTACTACGTTGGCCAGAACAGAATGCCCCAAATCCATACTATAGCCCATGTCAGGGCCTTGCGGTGTAGTGGTTAAGGATTTGAACTTCAAACCCTGAGGGTATGTGTTCTGGTCCTGCTAGTGACACGATGTGACCATGAGCAAGTCACTTGACTTGCCGGTGCCCCAAAGAAAGAAATGTAACCAATTGTATCTCTTAAATGTTGTAAGTTGCCTTGGATAAAGGCTTCTGCCAATAAAGTAAATGCTTGTTTGCACTAACTAACATGGTCACTGTCAGAATTGACTGCTACTGTAATTCAGCACTTACCAGTTTCCTGTACATCTTTGACCCCAGATGATTAGGCAGAGTACCAAAGCAGAGAGGAGAGAAAGTTACACATTTTGCTCATACATAGATCAACTTAAAATTTATAATTGTGCCCCGAATATAAGCAGAGTGGGGCGGCACGGTGGCGCAGTGGTAGCGCTGCTGCCTCACAGTTAGGAGACCCGGGTTCACTTCCCGGGTCCTCCCTGCGTGGAGTTTGCATGTTCTCCCGTGTCTGCGTGGGTTTCCTCCGGGCGCTCCGGTTTCCTCCCACAATCCAAAGACATGCAGGTTAGGTGGATTGGCGATTCTAAATTGGCCCTAGTGTTTGCTTGGTGTGTGGGTGTTTGTGTGTGTCCTGCGGTGGGTTGGCACCCTGCCCAGGATTGGTTCCTGCCTTGTGCCCTGTGTTGGCTGGGATTGGCTCCAGCAGACCCCCGTGACCCTGTATTCGGATTCAGCGGGTTAGAAAATGGATGGATGGATATAAGCGGAGTAAAAAAGGGTTGGCAAAATAATACACCATAATTAATAATCCGTTCACCCTGTGGTTCTCCATCTTACTAAGTTGATTGATCTCTGGTCCAATGTGGTCTAGCATGGCCCTTGAATGAAATGGTGGAGACACAACATGGCCCCTCTGTGGATGTGATGGCAGAGACAACAGCATGATTGTCTTAAAGAATGGAGTAGCGGAGAGGTTGTGTCTCTCACTTAGCCCTCAATTAAAGTCCAGTCCTGCCGTCCTTGTTGTGCCTCTTTGGGCCAGTTGGTGTTATAATATTAGGCAGACTCAGCCACCATGCCATTCATGAGCTTTCATCTCAGCCACCTGTATTCCCCCAGGCTGTCTTCCTGGAAGGGGCTTCTAAAAATCTGTCTTCCTTCCATCGGCTCAGTACTTTTGATGTCACAGATGGAGTATCAAAACAGCAGCTTCGCACTCAGCAGGGGTGCAGTTTATAGCAAAGCACTCCCAGAAGTTTATAGCAGAGCCTTCAACGTTTCATTCACAAACTGCACAACCCAGAGCAGCACTTACTAAAAAGGCTTATCTGATCTAGTAGGGCCATAAATGTGCTTGAGCAATACATGCCTTATGCAGCTTCCTCTTCAACAATTAGTTTTCAAATAAAAGTATGTCTCAAACAATTCTATAATTTTACAAAAAAAAAAAACTTTTTCAACCTATATGTTAGGTATTACTCCGCATTAACACTTATTAATAGTTATTATTAATTCATCCACTGATTGCTTTTCTACAACAATCATGTAGTGTGGTGGCATTGTTCAGGATGGAAGAGTACAGAGAGGCGCTTGCTTACAAAATGAACCGTCAATCTGGTGTGGAATATGGCCGGCCAGTCATCCCGGCCAATACCCCCAGGCCGCCGGGTGGAGCCCTCCCTGCTGCATAGAGGTGCCCCGAATGCCAGCAGGGAATTATGGACAAATGAGTTTTTATCCACAGCCCTGCTGGATAACACGGGGACCGTTAGAAGGCGCTGCAGGGAGGAGCAGCGAGTATTTTTCCTACAACCCGGAAGTGCGTCCTTGTCACATGGACAAAGGGAATGACGTGCTTCCGGGTTGAAGAAGAGGAGTTTTTATCTGACCCGGAAGTGCTAGGAAGTCACATGGACAGTTGTTCAGAAGCACTTCTGGGTCACAGACTATAAATAGGAAATCCCAGACATTGAGCTGAGGTGGGTGGAAGGGTGGCAACGCGTCTGGAGGATTGTTTATTGATTATTGGTATTGTGATTAATGAGTAATGTGGAGTGGAGGGTGCTTTGTGCACATTATTTTGTTAATAAAACAAATAATTGGACTTTCATCTTGTGTCTGGCAACTGATCTGAGGGTTCAAGGGGACGACAGCGCCCCCTATCAGTCACACTGGAAATTCAAACAATTGGTCATACTGGCACCCTCACACTGCTCTGTCTGTCTGTTTTCCTGCTTTGTGCCCAGGATAAGGTGGCCTCAGAATGGTATGCTCTAGTCAGATTTGATGCCCAACAGCTTTAGTGCCACATAAAAATCTCATAAGGTCTATCTGCTTGAGCTCTTTACAGAGTTTGTACCACGCCAGGGTGCTATGTAAGTCACATCGAAATGTGTGTGTGTGTATTTATGTATTTCTTGTTTCTGAGACAGTTCTGCTGTTTCTGCTAGGCTGACTGACCATGGCTGTATGTCCACGGCCGCATACACAGAAGACAAATTCCAGTAAGATGTGGCTTCTGCTTTTCTTTGTCATTCAGCAGGATTCAGCAGGATCCGTTGGGAAAGCATCCCGAAATAGCATCGTCCCCGCATAAACAGAATAATTGATAAAGGCTGCTAAAGTTTCCCTAATGGCACAGGAATGACCACAAAGCCACAAGAAAGAGCAGTGAGTCATCGCGAGGCAGGCCGACCACACTGAAGGGAAATAAAGCAACACAAAGGCGTCTTTGTTTTGGAGAGGCAGACTTCATGGACGCACACAATACCAAGTCATGTTAACCTCTTCAAAGACGCCGCCCGGTATCACAAGCCAGCTTTAGAGGCCCCCGAGTGCATCTCTTCTGCTTTTTCTGCAGTTGTACAAAAGCTTTTCTCTTTCTACTGCTCAGCTAATACTCTTTGTGTGTACAGTAGGCAGCTCCCATCATTCATGCCAGGCTTTTGTTTAGCCTTAAAAACATTTTATGACCAAAATATTATTATACTAGACTAAGTGTTTTTTGAGAAGCACGGGGGTGCTGTGGATGGCGCTGCTGCTTCATGGATCCAGCATTATGGGGCCGAATCTCACAGATTTTCATTGTCTGTGTGGGTCTTCACGTTCTCTCTATATCACTATGGGTTTTTCTCTGGGTGCTTCAGCTTTCCTTGCCAAAGATGTGTTATGTTTGCCATATTGGTGGTTCCAAATTGGCCCCATGTGACAGTGGGTAAGTGTAAGTAGGCTGTACTGTGAATGGTACCATGTTTAGCATTGTTTCCTGCTTTGCCTATGGTGCCATCACTAACACTCTTGTCCTCAACAGTGTTTTTTATCTTTACTTTCCAGCAATTTCACAAACCTTGATGCCCTCCACAGCTTCCTAAATGGTGGACTACACTGAACATCAGATCTCAATTTGTGTGGCTAAAGAGCCGTGCATCCGAGATGGTGATATGTAAGACTGGGTTACCTCACACAACTGTCTTCTCTCCCTTCTTGTTTACAATCTACAGCAGCGGCTCCTAAACTGTGCTATGCGGAGCCTTTTCAGGTGGTACGCATCGCGGTCCCTGAAATGTAATTTATCTGTGCAAAACCCTTTATGACAAGCCTGTTGTGAGCAAAAACCAATGAAACTGTTAAAATACAATAATATGTGGTTTCCCAAATTTAGTGTGGTGTGAAATTTCGTCATCTGAATAAATAAAACCTATTATTCGAATCAGCATTTAGTTCATTTAACGCTACCATAATTTCGTTTCGCGGAAGTCAACTTCTACTTCTTCACTGTTTGACCTTTTGGTCACTAGATGAAAGCACAACGCCGACACTATTTAGTCTTCGGTAACTCTGCCTCACAGAAACCGCTCGCGTTTGTTGTTATACGTGCACTGCCGCTGTATCGCATCGTAGTCACTAGATGTAAGCACAAAGCCGATACCATTTCGTCTTTGGTAACTGCGTCACATACAGGCCGAAGGCGGGATTTAGTTTCGGGGCGAAATTTATCAATTTATGTACATGCACAAATTTTTTCATTAATTTTATGCATAATTTCTTCCAATTCTTTAACTTTTATTCAGATTTTGGGGGCGGTTTAGACCTGAACTCCCACCCCTTACAGCTCTCCCTCCCTTTCAACAAGGTGCAGGTGGTACGCAACGCAACTCACTTAACCTCAGGTGGTACTTGACATCCAAAAGTTTGGGAGCCCCTGCTCTACAGAACAGACTTCCAGTATAATGCCAGGTCTTGCCATCTACGGAAGTTCTCAAGTGACTTATCTGTCATAAGGTTGGATTGATAATGGAGATGAGTCGGAGTACAGGAGGCAGCTTGAAGGATTTTGTCTTGTGGTGCAGGGAAAACCACCTGCAGATCAAAATCAATGAGGCAAAAGAAGTAGAGGTGGTCTTCTGACATGTTCAAGAAGCCCCTGAGACCAATCACAAACCAGGTGGGGGAAGAGGAAGTGGTACAGAGCTACAAGTACCTGGGGGTCCATATGAACAGCAAATTGGACTGGTCTGGCCACACAATGGCACTGTATAAGAAGGACCAGAGCAGACTGTACTTCCTGAGGAGACTCAGATCTTTTGATGTGTGCAGAAAGCTGCAGAACAATATTTTACCAGTCAGTTGTAGCCAGTGTGTTGTTCTATGTGGTGGTCACCTGGGGAATTAACTTGAATTCAGGTGATTCAAAACGTCTGAACAAACTTATCAGCAAAGCAAGATCCATCACAGGACTGACTCCTGACACTCTGGTGGCAAAATTGGAGGCCATGATGAACAATTCTTCCCAAAGCCTCCAGAGGACAGTTTCTTGGAGTATTTTAAACCACAGACTCCAAGGTAAAATACAAAGTGCCTCTCGGGATCTTTTATCTATTGGCTGCCATTAGGCACTTCAGTGCTTCCTCCTGAATTTCCCTCCACTGACTGCAGTCAGAAGCCATAGAAAAAGTACAAACTTCAGTCTACTACAATTATCTTTAGCATTACATTTATTGCACTATATGGTTTTGTTCTGCTGTTTTATCTCGTACTTTGAGTTGACATCTCTGTATTTTACGTTTTTGTGTTTTTTTGTTTTACTGCAGTATGCATTTGAATGCTCATTTGGAATTAATAACATCTATTTTATTTAATCTAATTTTTTGTCAGTTCTAGTAGCGGGCAGCAAAAACCAAATCTTAAAGAGGACATAACAGTAATGAGTGATTTTGGAATGTAAGAAAACACAAGCAGATGGATAGACAAAGTACTGACAAATCACTTTGAGCTACTTTTTGTATGAAAATGTGCTATACAGTATAAATAAATGTTGTTGTTGTTGATTTAAGAAATATGGAAACCCCTGTACCGTACCAGTAAAGAACCTTGGAATGATGTTCATTTGAATGGACCCATAAACGATCACATTAACAGTGGGAAGTATACTAGTTGATCAGGTATACCAAGCGAAATTCATCTTCTGGTATGGATTCTGAGAAAACTGCTTTGCCTGTATTCTAAAAATGAGTGAAAAACTTACAGACATGCTTAAATATAAAACACAAAACATCAAAAAGACACTGTGAAGCCCGGGCAATGTACAGCCACCCCAACCTGACACCAACAGACGCAGGAGGCACAAGTGCAAGCACACGTTTTTAATTTACAATTCAGGACACAGTTCAGCACCAAGCACAGATCCATCTTGCCGCCAGTCCTTCCACCATCATTCCTCCCCAGGCTTTGTCCTCTTCCTCCTGACTCTGACTATCAAATGCTGGGGACTGGTCCCTTTTTATAGGGCACCTGAAAGAACCCCAGGTGCCCAACGAGCTTCTTCCGGCAGCACTTCCGGGTGTGGTGTACGTGCTGCCAAATAAGGTCCTGAAAATGTCTATGTGCCCCCTGGTGGTGGCCACGGGCCCCAGCAGGGTTGAGTGCCCATGCTCATGACCCCGAGGCCCCACAGGAAGCCAAGGGGACGGCCCTCTGTTGGTCTGGGGGAGAAACAGTTCTCTCCCCTGGTCCTTCTCTACTCAGGACGTCCCGGCCGGGTGAGGGTTCAGCCATCCACCACAACACCACAACACCAAAGGATGTAGAAAATGCTGCCGGTACTCATGTGTTTTAGTGCATTATAGGTAATGTCTTTGTGTATGGCCTTGTTTATTTGAACTGTATGTGTAATAAGTTAGCCTAGCCCTTTAAGAAAATGACCCAGAATGCTGTGGGTCTCAGCCTTATTGGGTCAACAATGCAAACAGGAAGAGAAAAAAAGAAGAAGCCGTGTCTTGTGCTCAGCTTGCTTGGCAGCAGTGGCATCAGCAAGTCAGTTGGTGAGTACTTTTACCAAATGCAGTCAAATACAGTGGATTTGGAAAGTATTCAGATCTTTTCAGTTTTTACACATTTTCTTACTTTGCAGCCTTACCCTAAAATCATTTAAATTAAAAATTTCCCTTGTCAAACTACACTTAGCACCTCAGAATGACAAAGCAACAACAGGGTTTTAGAATTTTTTACAAGTTTATTAAAAATAAAAAACTGAACTATTGCTTTGACGCAAGTATTAAGACCAATCGCCCAGTACTTTAGTTGACGCCCCTTTGACAATGATTCCTGTCTCGAGTCTTCTTGGGTTTGAAGCAATAAGCTTCACACATCTAGATTTGGGGATGTTCTGCCATTCTTCTCTGCAGATTCCCTCAAGCTTCATCAGACTGCATGGACAATTATTTTCAGGTCACTCCAGAGATGATCCTCAGGGTTCAAGTCTTGGCTCTGGTTAGGCCACTCAAGGACATTCCCAGAGTTACTCCAAAGTCACTCCTGTTTTGTCTTTGCTTTGTGTGTAGTTTATTGTCCTGTTGGAAGGTGAACCATCAGTCAAGCCCAGAGCACTGCAGAGCAGGTTTTTATTACGGATTTAATTCTCTGCTTTGCTCCGCTCAGCTTTCTCTCAACCCTGACTTGTCTGCCAGTCCCTGCCAATGAAAAACAACCTCACACAACCTCATGGCGCCATGACCATGCTTCACCATTATAATAGCGCTGCATAGCTGATGTCTGGTGCGTAGTTTCCTCCAGACACGACATTAAACTTGGTTTCATCAGACCAGAGATTCTTGTTTCTCATCTTCTACAGGTGCCTTTTTTCAAACTTCAATTGGGCCTCCATCTGAGATTTACTGAGGAAAGGCTTCTGCCTGGTCACTCTATAATAAAGCTCAGATCACTGGAGTGTTGCAGTACAGGTTGTCCTTCTGGAAGTTTCTCCCATCTCCATACACATTCTCTCCATACAAGAGCTCTGCCAGAGAGATCATTAGTTTCTTAGTCACATCTCTGGCCAAGGACCAGCACTCGAAAGAGTTGTGGCTGGTTCATACTTCTTCAGAGGAAACTGTGCTCTTGGGAACTTTCAGTGTTGCAGAGATTTGTGTAGCCATCTGCAGACCTGGGCCTCAACACAATCCTGCCTTTACGCTCTGCAGGTAATTCTATTGACCTCTTGGCTTGATATTTGTCAGCTGTGGGGTCTTCTACAGACAAGTGTAGGCCTTTCCTAATCATTTTCAATCAACTGAATTGAGCACAGGGTGGACTCTACACAAGGTGTAGAAACATCTTAATAATGATTGATTAAGTTTGCAGATGATACCGAGATAGGTGGATTAGCAGATAATTTGGAATCCATTATATCATCACAGAAAGACTTGGATAGCATACATGCTTGGGCAGATTTGTGGCAGATGAAATTTAATGTCAGTAAATGTAAAGTATTACACATAGGAAATAAAAATGTTAGGTTTGAATACACAATGGGCGGTCGGAAAATCGAGAGTACACCTTATGAGAAGGATTTAAGAGTCATAGTGGACTCAAAGCTATCACCTTCACGACAGTGTTCAGAAGCCATTAAGATGGCTAACAGAATGTCAGGTTATATAACGCCCTGATGTGTGGAGTACAAGTCCCAGGAGGGTCTGCTCAACCTTTATAACACACTGGCGAGGCCTCGTCTTGAGTACTGGGTGCAGTTTTGGTCTCGAGACTACAAAAAAAACATAACAGCGCTAGAAAAGGTCCAGAGAAGAGCGACTACACTGATTCCAGGGCTACAGGGGATGAATTTTGAGGAAAGATTAAAAGAGCTGAGCCTTTACAGTTTAAGGAAAAGAAGATTAAGAGGTGACATGACTGAAATGTTTAAAATTATGAAGAGAATTAGTCCAGTGGATCAAGACTGTTATTTTAAAATGAGTTCATCAAGAACACGGGGACACAGTTGGAAACTTGTTAAGAGTAAATTTCGCACAAACATTAGGAGGTTTTTCTTTACACAAAGAACGATAGACACTTGGAACAAGCGACCAAGTAGTGTGGTAGACAGTAGGACGTTGGGGACTTTCAAAACTCGACTTGATGTTTTCTTGGAGGAAGCAAGTGGATAGGACTGGCGAGCTTTGTTGGGCTGAATGGCCTGTTCTCATCTAGAGTGTTCTAATGATCAGTAGATTGGGATGAACCTGAGCCAAGGTTCAACTGTCATAGCATAGGGGGGTCTTTATACTTGTGTTAATATGATATGTCAGTTTTTTATTGTTTGTGCTTTGCCATTCTGGGATATTGAGTGTTGTTTGATGATTTTAGCACAAGGCTCCAACACAGCAAAATGAGGAAGAAGTGAAGGCGTCTGAATATTTTCTGAAGGCACTGTATGCTCTTGCACTGCACATTGCTCACTGTGCTGCATATTGTACTGCGTTGAATGTTGAATGATGCTGCCTTTGTCTCTGCCAAAATACATTTTTCGTTATTTGCACATCAAGAGGGATGCACACTCCATGAGAATTCCAAAATTGCCTGACTTAGAATAAAGCAGCTTTCTGAAATCCAGTGACGGACAACATAGCAAACTGACCAGACACACAAGTGGTCCCATTTATGGCAAGGATTGGCATTTAAAGATGGCTTGATATGAAAATTGGTGGTCACACTGATCCATTGTGTCTGGGGTTAGGAGCTGATGCTCCGTAACATAAATGGCAGCCCTGATTAATTGACTGGAGCATTTAGGAGACGACAAAGCTGCCATTCAGCATTCAGTGGACCTTTAGTTCTTGTTTCTTCTCACACCTTCTCTTGAACCTTATGTTATTTTTAAAGGATTGAGGAGCACAATATACAGTGCTCAAGTTAACGCAGCCTCCTTCAGTTCAACAACTTTTCCTTTTCTTCTCAACCTTTCTTGACAATACTTTACAAGCTCTTAAATGTCTTCATTTAGAAAATGCCCAGAATTGCAGTTTACTGTTTCTACTGTGTTCATTTGGCAGTAGAAAAAAAAACAAAAAAACCTCAACGTAGGTAGCAATACAACAGCTCATGTACTTCTAAAGAAACTGCGGTGATGTGTGAGGAAGTAATTAGGCCGGACCTCCCAGACAAGTCATGGAAAAAGAAGAAGACTCTGTCCTGGAAGCAGAGCGGTGGTTCATGTGCGTTCTTACCATCTGCTCTCTGTTACATTGTTATTTTTTTTTTGCAATGCACTGCCTGGCCTTATTTGTGGACACCATGGCTTGTTCTGAGAACCAAACACTGATGAAGATTCAATTATATACCCCAGTCTTGGGATTTTAGGGTTAAAGCTGAGGTGCCATGACACCATAGATGAACAGATCATTCCATCCACAGTCCTAGTAGCCCATTTCCAGTTCAGAGGTGTTAGACAAAACAAGATCAAGAAATGAGAATTATCAAAGGCACATAATGTACTAATATCTAAACCAAAAATCTGAAATGAATTACCAAACTCTAATATCCAAATTAAAAAACTTATAAAGTTCAGACTTCCTACTAAGTATTTTGAATGGATAACTTCACAAAAGGATCTCCTAGAATTGAACCCAGTGTGCGTCGACACAGAGCAGAGACCTTGATATTCTTTGGAAAGTTGGTACACAGTCATATAAACCGCTGCTGTTGAACTCCGGTCCTGGAGGGCCGCAGTGGCTGCGGGGTTTCATTCTAACCATTTTCTTAATTAATGAAGGAAAACTCAGGCCCCTTAGTTGTTTCCTTTTCCTTAATTAGCAGCCAAACAATAATGACACACAAAACGAGCCGCCACGTTGACCAGCTCACCTGTGTCCATCACACAATATTTGGAAATAAAGAAGGGTAAGGTTGCAAAGGACGGCAAATCAGTAAGGCTGATCTCCGAGGTCACCAAAGCATTTCGATGGTGTTCTTCAAAAAAACAGAAAATCAACCGTTTTTGGAAATGTCTGTTGTAGCAGAATGAGAGCGGCAACAAGCTGTGGAATTGTATAATGGGTTTAATTAACAGCAAGAATCGGCTTCTCATTAAGAACCTGGTTGGAGTGAAACTGGTTGGAGTTCCATCCATCCATTATCCAACCCGTTATATCCTAACTACAGGGTCACGGGGATCTGCTGGAGCCAATTCCTGCCAACACAGGGCGCAAGGCAGGAAACAAACCCCGGGCAGGGTGCCAGCCCATGGTTAGAGTTTGAAGCCCCAATTTACCTGGACATCTGTCAGCTCATTTCTGTTTGATTACTATTTAATGATGAAAAGAATCAATTCAGAGGACTGAATTCTTAAAAACAGGGCTATTAAACTGACAGGAAAAGAAGTTAATTAGCAGTGAAAACTGGTCACTGATTAGGAAAAGGGTTAGAATGAAAACCTGCAGCCACTGCGGCCCACCAGGCCTGGAGTTTGACATCTGTGATCTAAACCGTTACATGACTTCTAGTCAGAGGAGATGTCAAACCTGACGACTATAGTTACTGTTCTCGTCAGCTGAACGTGTCGTATTACACAACTAGCAGTTACAGTTTACGTAAAATGAGTTGACTGCGTAATTACTTTCCAGCACAGTTTCATATTTCCAAAGTACTGTGAGCTCCTCCATTTTTCTGAGAGTCTGTTATTCTGACTGTTGGTTAAGAGAGCTCACAATGACTGCCAAGAGCGCTTTACAATTATGTAAATTAAGTCTGCAAATTGGCAAGTTAGTGCAATGTGACATGGCCTTCATTTGTTAATCCCGGCGATTCCTAGTCATATAAACTGACTACTCACAGGCAAAGAGATCAGCAACTGCCATTGTCAAGTTTGACATCCCCTTCAACTATTAGATGAAATACCATTGTAAGCTGCTAATCTAAGAAATATTTTACTTGTCAGCACAAACTTCTAATACAAACAAATACACTCACCTAAAGGATTATTAGGAACACCTGTTCAATTTCTCATTAATGCAATTATCTAATCAACCAATCACATGGCAGTTGCTTCAATGCATTTAGGGGTGTGGTCCTGGTCAAGACAATCTCCTCAACTCCAAACTGAATGTCAGAATGGGAAAGAAAGGTGATTTAAGCAATTTTGAGCGTGGCATGGTTGTTGGTGCCAGACAGGCCAGTCTGAGTATTTCACAATCTGCTCAGTTACTGGGATTGTCACGCACAACCATTTCTAGGGTTTACAAAGAATGGTGTGAAAAGGGAAAAACACCCAGTATGTGGCAGTCCTGTGGGCGAAAACGCCTTGTTGATGCTAGAGGTCAGAGGAGAATGGGCCGACTGATTCAAGCAGATAGAAGAGCAACTTTGACTGAAATAACCACTCGTTACAACCGAGGTATGCAGCAAAGCGTTTGTGACGCCACAACACGCACAACCTTGAGGCGGGTGGGCTACAACAGCAGAAGACCCTACCGGGTACCACTCATCTCCACTACAAATAGGAAAAAGAGGCTATCAATGAAAATCAATGAAAAAAAATGTAATAATTTATATTGAGAAGAATTTAAATCGCTAGCTTGTAAAATGTAAAAGGTTGGCAAAGTATCTCTGGCCAAGGGAAGGTGGGTACGCTCCAACATCAAATGTTGCCACTGTATCTGATCGTGTTCAGCTCTGAAGGGAGAGCGTCCCCTGACCACAGTAACGTTCACCTGGGAGGACTGCCACTTGACACAATGTACAAACCAGATTGCACTGCACTGAAACCATGACCTCCGTTGCCACCCCTGCCTTGTGAAGACAGCCTGGCAGCCAACCTTCCACGCATTCCTGCCAACCGTCATGCCACCCGTGAGCGGCTCAAGCCACAAGAGACAGCAAACTGGCAGCCACAGCTCACAGCGCCAGATGTTTTATGTTGATTTTTGTGTGAAAATACTGTATTGTATGCTTTTATGAAAACTGAGTGTTTTGGAAAAAATATTCAGCCCTCAAAGAGGGATACGCTAAAATATAGAGGATGTATGAGAAAATGTATGAGAAAGCCATGTTAAAATAATGGGTTCTTAGCAGTTTTTTGAAATGCTCCACCGTATTAGCCTGGCGAATTTCTATTGTTAAGCTATTCCAGATTTTAGCTGCATAACAGCAGAAGGCCGCCTCACCATTTCTTTTAAGTTTAGCTCATGGAATTAAAAGCAGACCCTCATTAGAAGATCTAAGGTTATGACTTGGAGTGTAAGCTGACAGGCATTCCAAAATGTAGGACAGAGTGAGATTATTAAAGGCTTTGTAAACCATTAGCAGTATTTTAAAGTCAATTCTGAATGGCACAGGTAACCAATATAATGACATCAAAACTGGAGAGATGTACTGGGATTTTCTTTTCCCAGTTAAGATTCTGGAAGCTGCATTCTGCACTCGTTGCAACTGATTGATGACTTTCTTGGGTAGTCGTGAATGGAGTGCATTACAGTAATCTAATCAACCAAAAACAAAAGCGTGAACTAACTTTTCAGCATAAGGGATCTAACTGTTGCTATATTTCTTAAGTGAAAAAATGCTGTCCTGGTAATCTGCTTAATATAGAATTTAAAAGTTAGGTCAGAGTCCATAATTACCCCTAAATTCTTTAAGCCTAATGAATCACGTTTATTTCTAATACCCTCATTATATCCATTTTTTACCTGTAACTAAGATTCTGTTTTCTCCTTATTTAGTTTGAGAAAATTACTCCTCCTCCATTCAGAAACACAAGAAAGACATTGGGGTCAGTGAACCAAGTGAGTCGGAGTCATCAGGCGCTATTGATAAATACAGTTGTGTGTCATATATAGTACATAAATACTTTGTATGCACCACTCTCATTGACTGTGGGTGGAGTGGTGGATCTGCATGGGCAGAGTGGTGGCCCTGATGCTTTAAGGATCTGTGCTGAAACCTGGAAGGTTGGTGGTTCAAATCCCATTACTGCCAGAAGGGATTTTACTCCACTGGGTCCTTGAGCAAGGCCTTTAACCTGCAAGTGCTCCAGGGGTGCTGTACAATAGCTGACCCTCTAATCCAGTGTTTCTCAAACTGTGGGGTGGGCCCCCCTAGGGGGACGTGAAGTAACAAAAAGGGGGGCGCGAAGATGTGAAAAAATAAAACAAGAATCAAAAATATGAAAAAAACATCTGTTGAAACCAAAAACAAATTAACTTAAACTACATTCTGATATTAGAAAAATAAATACAGAGTTAGATAAATGTCGATAAAAGTTAAGTAGGTATAATAAAATATGCATCTACATTTCAAAAAAATGTTAGGGGGGGCACGATTAAAACTGTTATGAAAACTCGGGTCGCAAATACAGTGATCCCTGGCTATATTGCGCTTCGACTTTCGCGGCTTCACTCTATCGCGGATTTTAAATGTAAGCATATCTAAATATATATCACAGATTTTTTGCTGGTTCGCGGATTTCTGCGGACAATGGGTCTTTTAATTTATGGTACACGCTTCCTCAGTTGCTTTGCCCAGTTGATTTCATACAAGGGACGCTATTGGCAGATGGCTGAGAAGCTACCCAATCAGAGCCCATATTACATATTAAATAAAACTCCTCAATGATATATGATATGCTTCCCGTGCGGTGCTTCGCATACTTGAAAGCCCAAACAGCACGTATTGATTTTTGATTCTTTGCTTGTCTCTGTCTCTCTCACTCTCTCTGACATTCTCTGCTCCTGACGGAGGGGCTGTGAGCAGAGGGGCTGTTCGCACACTAGCCTAGAAGATACGGACGCTCCTCTAAAAAATGCTGAAAGACTACCTTCACATTGCTGCCTTCCTTGTAGCTGCTTTGTCCGGTGGTGCCTTGCATACTTAAAAGCCCAAACAGCCTATTGATTTTTCATTGTTTGCTTTTCTCGCTTGCTCTCTCTCTCTCTCTCTGACATTCTCTGCTTCTGACGCGCACTCCTTTGAAGAGGAAGATATGTTTGCATTCTTTTAATTGTGAGATGGAACTGTCATCTCTGTCTTGTCACGGAGCACAGTTTAAACTTTTGACTAAAGGGTGTTATTTCATGTCTAGAAGGCTCTAATAATGTTAGAAAATGTATTTAGAAGGTCGTAAACAGGTTTTCTATGCTCTAACTGCGAAGATATTCGATTTATAAATAAAGAATCCTACTTCGCGGAAATTCATTTATTGCGGCAGAGTATGGAACAGATTAACCGTGATAAACAAGGGTTGACTGTACTTAAAGGTTGAGAAACGCTGCTCTAATCTGTTGGATCTGTACAATGACAATAAAGATGAATCATTATTATCATTGTCCTTTAGTTGCCTCCTCACAAAATTCGACCTCCTTTGTCTGAACCCATGCTGACTGCTCAGTAACACTCTAGTTCTTGCATTATGTTGCTCAATTTCTTCCTTAATGGATCCTTTTACATGTATTGTACCTGTGATACATGTTAAGTTCACTTTGCTATAGTTCCTTGGATCTGCCCGATCACCCTTTTATACAATGGGATCGTAATTTGCTAATTTCCATTCCTTATGAATTGTCCCTAGTAGGCATTGAATTTTGAAAGAATATGCGCCAACTGTTCACATCTACATTCACTAAACTCTTCAAGCACTTGATGCTAAATGTTATCTGATCCTGATGATTTGTTAGATAAATTTCACTTTAGCAAATGTGTTGTGTGCTGGTTAGTCAGTTTCCTTATTTATTGTTTCAATGACTAAATGCCTCCCCTTTACTAACAAAGAAACTTTCCCTTTCTGGTTTTACCCACAACTTTTGCAACCCGAAGAGACGAGTTCTACCAGACTGCTAGCCTGATGGAGGGGCTGAGCAGGCGTCATGTATGTCTCCGTGTGGGCGTTGCGTTAAAATCTTTCTGTTGGCACATACTGGAGGATAATAAACTTACCCCAGCCGCTCAGTTTCTGCACTTTGGCAAGCAGGCAGCTGACATGTTTCAGCGTTTTAATTGGAACCACTCCATCGCGTAAAGACGCCTTTCAGTTGCACCATTTCTGCTGTTTTTATTTTCCTGCCACAAACCTGTTTTTCATTCTTTGTAGGCTTCCTGCCAAAAAAACAATAAAACCAGGCAAACAAAAGCCCAAAACTCCTTCACCCCCACTTGCTCCCAGGGGATGGTCACCTAAACAGGAACTGAGATTTATTCCATGGCTGCTAAAATGGAACAGGAGGAGACAGAATGCAGGAAATGAGGCTCAGTAAGTTATTCAGAAAATGACTGAGTATGCCAGGTGGTCTGCACAGCACCAACTCAGCATGAAAGTAAAGCGCGGGCTTTACACTGGGAAACGTCTCTGGGTCTGGCTGCCATCTTATCGATTACTTTAGTGGTGAAGTGCTTACTGCTCCATTCTAATAGCTCGCAAAACCTGTGTTCGAATCTATGTGGGTTAATTGGAGTCCTCAAGCAGGTTTAGCCAACTGTCAGCTGGCCCATCGTGAAGGAACATGGGAGTTTATGATGGACAGCTGGCCTATCCAGAGATGGTTACCCATGGCTAGTGTCCTACCTGATTCCCTAAGGTTCTGGAACAGATCCTAACTCACCTTAACCTGGTGATGGTCAAGTGATTGGACTGATGGATTAATAATAAAAAGCCCAAGAAGCAACATGACCACACAACAAATAGTTACTACAAGAAAATGAACTGCCGGAGTCTAGGAAAGCTGGAACCTGAACTCTCTGGAGGGATTCATTCCATGATGTAAGGGAGGGGCTCACTTCCAAAATCTGCTAACTCCATCATTTTAATTTGGACAGGACCTGGCAGCAGCGGGTAGGGGGATCATTCCTGTTCATGCTGTATTGCTTTACTTTGTGTCCCACATCCAGACTCCACATTGAGAGTTCTGCACATAATTAATCAAACAAACACTGAAATTCTTTCCTCCAAATCCTGTATTCCAATGGAGTCAGCAGCTTTTGGAATGGAGCCCCTTGGTCTTCTGCTACACTTGAAGTCACCCTGTCAGGCTGCATTGGGCAATCCTCTGCACATCCTGCTGCGGAAATGAATGATAACAATGCTTTTCCCTCTCATCCTGTAACCAGATTCCTGTTTTATTCTTGTAATCATTTGTCAGCTCCCTGTGCGTTCACCAGAATGTTCAAAGTTCAAGATCATAATGGGGGATGAGCCAAACATGCCCTTGTGCTGCACCTGTGCCTTGAGTTAAGTGACCAGTAATTACCGAACATTTAGCCAACTTGTTTTATTCAAGGCACTTTATAAGATAACCTGTTACAACTATTCATAAACAGCAGAGAGAGAGACTGATTGATCACACTGTTTACATTACATTTCATTTCCTTGTTTGGCTGACGCCTTTATCCAAGGAGACATACAACATTTAAGAGATAAAATTGGTTACCTTTCTTTTGTGTTTCCAATTGGACAAGAGGCAGGTGAAGTGACTTGCTCATCGTCACACAGTAGGATTTGAACCCACAACCCCAGGTTCTGAAGTCCAAAGCTTTTTCCTCTATGCCACACTGCTGTTTAGATGAAGTTTAGGGGCAATTATGTGATCTCTACCACCTACCAGCTGAACGATTCCCAGACTCTCCTTCCAAATTTGTACTCCATACACCTTCTGATTGCTCCACTTACACCAGATGTTGTGCTATAAGGTCAGGGGTACAGATAATATTTATCCTGAAGTGCTTACGGGGGAGTTCATATAAGAACCCTTGTAGCATATGTTAGGAAGTCACTGTGCGCTGGGATAATTGCGAAGGATTGGAAAATGGCAAATATTATCTGATTATATAAAAAGAGTGATCAGGCCGATCCAAACAACTGTTGGCCAGTAAGCTTAACATGCATCATATGTAAATCTTTGGAAGGAATTATTAAGAAGCGGCTTGAGCAACAAATGGCAAGAACAGGAGTTTTACTGAACAATCAGCATGGGTTCAGACAAGGGAAGTTGTGTTTTACTTACATACTGGAATTCTATGAGGAAGTAACAAAAGAATACGATCAAAGTGCAGCGCATGAAATTATTTATCATAAAGCATTTGATGAGGTGCCACATGAGAGGAAACTAAAAGGAATGGGAGTTCAGGATGTAGTGTGTAGATGGATGCAGAATTGACTGAGACCCAGGAAGTAGCAGGTGATGGCATTAGGAACCATAGCAGAATTGACCAATGTTAAGAGTGGTGTACAGCAGGGGTCAGTGCTAGGGCTGCTGCTATTTTCAATATGTATAAATGATTCAGATAGGAATATTAAAACAATCTGGTTAAGTTTACAGATGACACCAAGCTAGGTGGATTGGTAGATAACCTTGAAATCATTCAATCATTACAGAGGGAGAGTATGCAGGCTTGAGCAGATTTGTGGCAGATGAAATTTAGTGTAAGTAAATTAAAAATATTACATGTAGGAAATAAATAATGTTAGGTTTAAATACACAATGGGAGGTGTGAAAATTGACAGTATATCTTATGAGAAGGATTTAGGAGTCGTAGTGGACTCGACACTATCAACTGCCAGACAGTGTTCAGAAGCCCTTAAGAAGGCTAACAGAACGTCAGGTTATATAGCGCCCTGCTGTGTGGAGTCAAAAGATGTTCTGCTCAAGCTTTATAACGCTCTGGTGAGGCCACATCTGGAGTACTGTGTGCAGGTTTCGTGTTCAGGTTGCAAAAAGGACATAGCAGCAGTGGAAAAAGATCCAGAGAAGAGCAACTAGACTGATTCCAGGACAATGGGAGATGAGGTATGAGGAAAGATAGCCAGCATAAAGATGAAGGACGCCTCACACCTGGACAAACTGGTGAAGAAGGCAGGCTGTATTGTAGGCACGGAGCTGGACAGTTTGACATCCATGACAGAGCGACGGGCGCTGAGCAGGCTCCTGTCAATCATGGAGAATCCACTGCATCCACTGAACAGGATCATCTCCAGTCAGAGGAGCAGCTTCACGACAGACTTTTGTCACCGTCCTGCTCCACTGACAGACTGAGCAGATCGTTACTCCCCAACACTATGCGACTCTTCAATTCCACCCGGCGGGGTAAACGCTAACATTATTCAAAGTTATTGTCTGCTTTTACATGCATTTTCATTACTTTTTAATTTAATATTGTTTTTTATCAGTATGCTGCTGCTGGATTATGTGAATTTCCCTTTGGGATTAATAAAGTATCTATCTATCTATCTATCTATCTATCTATCTATCTATCTATCTATCTATCTATCTATCTATCTATCTATCTATCTATCTATCTATCTATCTATCTTTTTGTTTGATTGTAAGTATTGCTTATTTTATCGGGTTGTTTTTATTAATATTGCTCTGTCCATTTATTACTTAGTAGATATATTTAATGTAGTACCATTTTTGTTTTTTGTAAATTATTTCTTATTTTTTATTTTGTTTTTATGTGTTTGTTTGTGTTCTGCTATGTTGCTTGTGTTCTATGGGTAAATCCCCAAGAGGCACAAACACAATTACCTAATTGCTTATCGACTATCCTCAATCTTTAAAAAAGAAAGGTTGGGAAAATTAGTTTCTTGTGGTTCATTGAATGCGCTTTGGAGAAAGATTATGTGAGTATTGATATTTCTTTTTTTTTTTTTTTTGCTGGGTTTCTGATCTTTTGTTTCTGTTGGTTGGATTATTCTTCTGGATTTCATTTTGGAATTTGTTTGGTCCTTTCTTGTTCCTTTTACTGTTTCTTTTTGTTGTCAATAAAAATTTTCATTTACAAAGATTCCTAGTGTGTCTTGCCTCTCCATGTCGGTTCTCCCTCTTGTGAAGCATATTTATTGGTTTTATTGATACATTTTGGGACATTACTAACTTTTTTCTGCCAGCTCTCCTTGCTTGGGGCCTTGTATGCCAAAGCCTCCCAGTTTCCTAGAATCTGACTCTCTTGGGGTGTTAACTATTTTTGTCAGGCCAGTTGTAATTATGGTGTGTTTTTTATGTACATAAACTTGATTGGCCTCACCAGTTTTGCAGTCTTGTAGTACTAGAATTGCAGCAACTCCAGGTTACAGCTTGATTTAATAAATCCTAATATCTCTCTACCACTGAGCCTTTATTTGTTCTTAATGGGTCAAGTCTCCAAAACAGCTATGCAGCTGCCCATTCCATCACAGGAACAGCTCATACCCCTAAAATGCCCTCTTTAAATCGTGAGCCCTCCAGTGGCCTGAAGACATTACCACCTCTGGCATTTCCTTCTTGGCTTTATTCATTTTCCAAGGAAAGGTTCAGCTGCCCATGGAATATGTTGGGATATTTACATCCCGGCAGTCTTGGGGAGAATTTAATGTATCTCTCCAGACTTCAACTTTCTCTTACTGGTATCCATGTCTGTTGCTCTTCCTGGACAAGAGTTACTACCAACTAGATGTCCCTAAATTATCAAATAGGTATAAGCTTCATTTTTCAGGAAGTTATCTTGAAAGGTTTCTTCCACTTTGTGACATCCTGGTGATGCTCTCACTCCTGACAGGCCTCTTGCCAAGTATGCATACCTTCCCAATGATTACAAATTTAATGTGCTGCTGTGTTGTTAGCTGGTATTCAGTTGCCAAACTATACATCAACTGATGTTGAACTGAACAAAATGTGGACCATCATGTATTTAATATTTTGATTCATCTTGTAAGTTCATCACATTAGACTTTGGCATAACCTCTACTGTCCACATCTCACTCTTCTTCTGTATTAGTTAGTCTCCATGTCCTCTTAAAGCTGTCACTCCATGTGCTGCCCTTGAAGCTTGTCTGCTGGGTGGTAATTAGCAGCATTTACATCTTATCATGGGATGGCCTTTTTGCACATTTTGACCCACCAACCTGCAAATCCTGATTTCGGGCATACTGCCCAGGCAGCTTGTCTGATTAGCTGGTAATGAAGATCTGAATGGCTAGTTGATAATAATATGGAGTGACAGCTTGTGTGTATGCTTTAACCCACAACAAAGTGTCACCTAAAATCAACTTCACCAGCAGGTGTGTGGCTCCCAATGGTGAAAAAAAAACCAAACAGACTAACTGAGCGGCACTTTGATTAAATCTTTCGATTTGTTCAGGCTTACAGTATTAGGAATGGTGACATCTGTATGAAGGCGCCTATCACTGTCTGCAGTCTATCTTGATTTTTAAGTTCTACCCATTCATTTATTGTTTGAATTTTATTTGTCTGTTGCACCTTTGTAGTACTCCACACAGCTGCTTCACCCACAAGGCAGAAGTCAACCATTCACTTCACGCACACAAAGTGTACAGCCACCTTTTTTACACAGCATGGTAAGAAGAAGGAAATCAGACTTGGATATCTGGAAATGTGTAAGCTTTACACAGACAGAGACAGGGCCGGGAGCCAAGCTCAGATCTCTTCTGCTCCAACACCGTTTAAATGTAGTAGTAGAAGTAGTACACAACCTCTGTCCTAATGGATCATGCATATGTGCCCTAGTGGACTGGTTTTAGCAGTGTCTGTTGTGACTGTGGAGTCCAATACAAGAGTAGCTGTCCTTGTTGTACCGTGTGTAGAAGAAGGCTGAAGGAACTCTGACATCTTGGGTAGTAAACTTCTTATGGACTCTCTTATCTTCAGCTCTTAGTATTGCTTTGGTCTCATATCTCCAGAGACCTTTAATCACCTCCTACTTCCAAGCACTCTTTGGTGAGATGACTGACTGCCAAGTGGTAGTGTCTTGAAGTCATGCTTGTAGAAATTCTTGTAGCTCATCTAGGATCTTCCTGATGACCTCTTGTCAGATACCAGTTCTTCAAATTGGAGATCAACCATACATGAAACATAATCCAGCCAAGTACACAAGTCTGTGGTTGAGTAAGGTGAAGATGGAGGTGATGCCAACGGAGGTAGTGCTATCCAGGTGTTGCCAAGTATACACCTAAGGCAGATTACTTTAAAGTAATTGCATTCCTATTCTTATTTTATGCTCACTGTCTAAGTCTTCTTGGTATAGAGCAATGTGCTCAGCATGCCAGTGAAATATACTTGGACTTTAATGTCCTCCGTGAGCTTGCTGGTGATCCATATATGCTTTATCTGTCATGAAAAGGCTGTAGCTGCCTTTCTGAAGCTCTTGTTGACCTTTGCACGCTAGTGACAAGTTGTCTGAGATCGTTGAGCCTAGGTATGTGATTTCATGCACAACCTCCAGCAGGTAGTCAACGATACTGATGGAATGGTCACATTGGCCCATCAATTGCATCTTCTTCAGGATGATGGTGAGGCCAAGCTCCTTGTGGGATTCTGCAAAGTGGGTCATGAGTGCTTGTAGCTCTGAGTGTGAGTGGTGATTATGTAGTCAGCAAATATTACATTTCTGACATGTTGCATCAACGCATTGGTATTTGCTCAAAGCCTTGTCAGTGTGTAGAGGTTCCCGTCTGTTTTTATACAGAGATGTCCCCCTTGATCTCTCCATAGGAGTACTTGGCGATACGGAAAATAAGGCTCCAAACAGTGCCAGAGTGAAAACACATCTCTGCTTCACGCCACTGAGTATGTCAAAGGTCTCTGATGTTGAGCCATCAAAGGTTTAAAGGTACAATTTAGAACAATACAACCTAAACGATGGTGCGGTAGATAGGATTGTTTGCTCTATCACAAGAACCAGCTCGTGCCTTATGTGTTATTTGAGTCTTTGTGGCTGTGGTGGTGGTGGTGGACACACCTGTCTTCTCCTGGTCATGCACTGGGATTTGCCTCACTGTTTTAACAATGCTGTGAACTGCATGTGAGGATGCTATCTAAAGGGTTAATGTTCTTGTCTGAAACCCCCATAAGCGCCCTGGCAGCTTCTGCTATTTGAAGCTGTTCCCATCCCTTTGATGATATTATTGAGCCTGCTTGGGATTAATGCTTCAGAAATAGGTCATCTCCAATTTAGTGTGGAATGAAATGAAAATGAGATTGGGAGGAGAGAGGATATTTATATTCACATGATCTGATTTCACTTTTCAGCATCGGGCTCTGCCAATACATGTCTACTTTGGGAAAAGGAAGTGGCTGGTAATTTGATATTTTGCAAATATTCAAAGAGGCACTTGGTTTGAAAAGCCACATTTTGCTTGCATGTGTCTACAAGGCAAAATATGAGATATAAGGACAGAGAATGTACTGGACCACACAAGTGCTGTTACAGCTCTTATGAATGACACTTCATCTTCACCTTTCACTTTTTCCCCTTACATTGTGACACTGGTTTTAAGTTCAGAGCTTGACATCCATCCGTCCATCCGTTATCCAACCCGCTATATCCCAACTACAGGGTCATGGGGGTCTGCTGGAGCCAATCACAGCCAACAAAGGGCGCAAGGCAGGAAACAAACCCCGGGCAGGGCGCCAGCCCACCGCAAGAGCTTGACATACGGATGTAAATTTTGGAGCGGATAAAATCTGGAACTAAATTATATTACATTTCTTATTTGCCATTCTGTGATGGAGATGCACCCATAGGAGGTGTTGAATAGACTGAAATGCTGAACTGACATTACTGGAATTGCTTAACTTTGTTAACTTACTAGATTTGTTTATCTCTATTTAATGCAAAATAATGGAATCCATAATAAGAAATAAACTAGAAAATGTACTTGTATGGAAACAGCATTTGTCTACACTACTATATAATAAACCAAACTAAGGTCTGTGTGTCCAGTCCCTCAGAGCAATCTGATTGCTCAATTTGGCTTCGATATGATTGAGCAATTTTTCACTTTATGGAAGCTTATTTTGTTATTTTGCAAAGAGAGTGACTTACAACATTTGAGAGATGATTTGGTTTCATTTCTTTTGATTTTCCTGTTGGAGCACAGACAGGTGAAAGGGCTTGCTCATTGTCACATGGTGTCAGTAGTGGGATATGAACCGACAACCTCAGGGTTTGAAGTCTAAATCCTTAACCGCTACAGCACACTGCATGCCTACTTGTTTATTAATGATTTGCTGAGTGTTTTCAAAGTTTTATTTAAGAATAAGGAGAAGAAGGATACTTGCTCAGCACTCACAGGATTGGGCATGGTTAATAGACGGGAGATATAAACCAGACAATAACATAGAAAGGGGAGTCTTCTTTTCCATCTGAGTATGACAAAGCTGCTGTGACTCTTTCTCTGGAGAGGCTTTGTAACTAAGAAATGTGCTGCCTGGACAGTGAATGAAGACCCTCTTAAAACCACTGCAGGCACATGAGACCAGGTTGTATATTTTATTTCTGCTTTTGCGTGTGGTGTTATACTGTTATGATTTTGAACAGATGAACAGTTAGCCTTCATTAATATTTTGCCTATGGTTTCATGCTTGGAAATTAAGAAGATGTCATTAATTCCAGGCCCATAGAGGTGAGAAGAGATGTCCTCAGTAGGGTCTGTGCATAGTGTAGTTGGGTGGGGAGGACTATATATATACTGTATATTTATATCTCTGCCTTGTGGACATGTTATGGTTGACAGTTCTTGAGTCTGGTAAGCAGAAATGTAAGCACACAGGTTTAATAGACGGTCTGTACACATTTAACACAAATCCGGCATTTAATATAATAAATGCTCATGCCTTTATAGATTCATACAAATATTTTTTTTTTACAAACAACAGATATACAGATACAATATGACTTGTCAAGGCTTTTGTTAAAATTTGAATACAAATAAACTATGCAATGTGCAATAAAAACCCACAAACATCCCAAGAACTAATGAAAAAATAATAAAATAAGAAAAAACTAAATCCATAAACAAATCGTACAATAATAACACAAGGCAAATCAATGTAGCAATATCGTGAAAAGAGTCAAGAAAAACAAAACTTACAATTAGTTAAAATACCGTGATCATTAAACATGCATACATATGATAGATAGATAGATAGATAGATAGATAGATAGATAGATAGATAGATAGATAGATAGATAGATAGATAGATAGATACTTCATTAATTAATTATTAAGGGGAAATTCACATACTCCAGCAGCAGCATACTGATAAAGAACAATATTAAATTAAAGAGTAATAACATTATGGTGTAACAGACAGACAATAACTTTGTATAATGTTAACGTTTACCCCCCCAGGTGGAATTGAAAAGTTAGGCCCCCTACAGGTATTCTCACGTGACAAGCATCTCCAGGCTCGGGTAAAGATGTGTTAGCCCCCCTAAAAAGCTGCTGACATTTTCAAAAGATCTCACCTACAAATGATCAGAAGGGACCGTCTTATTAAAAACTAAAGACCAGCGCGTCAAAAGCCGATGCCAATGTTTTCATAAGTAGAGATTGCCACAGTAACCCAACCAGTTTAAATTACAAAGACACACCAGCACATCACCACTGAAATGTCTGCTGCTACAGACCTGTATTCAGGCACGAGGCCTGCTAGCATTCATTATCTCAAGAACACGGCTGGCTGTCTATTGAGCTAAGTAGTCTGTTCTCCCAGAATTCCCCTTGATCAGTCTGGCAACCATTCATTTTTTCTGACTTGTGAACTTGTGATAACGCAAGTCTGTCTCATTCAGATGTGTAATCGCATGTCCTCTAAAGTGCTGGTTCTGGTTAGGCTGCCGTAGTACAGCAGAACTGAAGAAGAAATGGAGCAGCGTGCCACAGGAAAGTGAGAGGCTAAGTGACAGTGCCAGTTACAGCCAAATTCACATTTTTATTACATTTATAAAGTGTATATATTGTATGTTTATTTTGGGGAAATTATTGGTATAGCTGCATTCAATTGACCTAAAATGCAATTTACTTATCATCCATATTCTCTTAATAGATACAATCTGTTTAGATAATACATTAAAATGGCATTTTCATTCCTTCATTCGCTACATCCCATCTAATAATCAATTTTTTTGTTGGAAATCATATGTGAGCTGCCTGACAATCTGTTTGTTAAATATTTTAAATGAGTAAGACATCCCCAATCAAAAAGATGATAAACAGGAACAAGCCCAAGGGCCTGTCGCTACAAAACAAAAAACACAGGCTTCCTTCCAGATATGCTTTCTGCTTTCCGCTACCCAAAGAAACGTGTTTGTAGTATGGAGGAATGTGTGTATTTTTGTGCATATACTGTACAGTATATGGTTTATACATAAAGCACCTATAAAAAGTATTTTCATTTGGCTGAACTCTGTGCTGCTCTCCGAGTAGTTAATTCATGCACACTTACACTTGTTACTACTGTTGTTGTTATCCATCCATCCATTATCCAACCCGCTATATCCTAACTACAGGGTCATGGGGTTCTGCTGGAGCCAATCCCTGCCAACACAGGGCGCAAGGCAGGAACCAATCCATGGCAGGGCGCCAACCTACCGCAGGACACACACACACTCACTCAAACTCCAAGCACCCACAAGGGACAATTTAGGACTGCCAATGCACCTAACCTGCAAGTTTTTGGACTGTGGGAGGAAACCGGAGCACCCGAAGGAAACCCACGTGGACACGGGGAGAACATGCAAACTCCACGCAGGGAGGACCGGGGAAGCAAACCCAGGTCTCCTAACTGAGAGGCAGCAGTGCTACCCAATGCGCCACCATGCCACCTGTTGTTGTTATTATTTATTTATTACTGTCTATATAAAATGATTACTATCTATTCATCCACCCATCCTGATATATCCTAACTACAGGGTCTACTGGAGCCAATCCCAGCCAACACAGGGCGGAAGGCAAGAAACAAACCCCGGGCACGGCGCCAGCCCACACACACACGCACACACACCAAGCACAATTTAGGATTGCCAATGCACCTAACCTGCATGTCTTTGGACTGCGGGAGGAAACCCACGCAGACACGGGGAGAACTCCACGCAGGGAGGACCCAGGAAGCGAACCCAGGCCTCCTTACTGCGAGGCAGCAGTGCTACCCACTGCACCACCATGCCACACCACCATGCTCTTATTTTGCACCTCTGTATGCTGCAATACGGTGTATGGATGATATACAGTAATAATAATACCACTTGACATGACTTGACTTTTTGGCAGTGATAAATAGAAAAAGACTCTGTAATGTTAAAGTGAGTGTAAATCTTTGTAGTGCGGTCTAATGTGAAATATAAAACAAAAAATAATTGATTGCATAAGTATTGCCCCCCCCCCATCAATTCAGTATTTAATAGATGCACCTTTGGTGGCCATGACATCCTGGAGTCTGTGTGTTCAGGTCTCTCCCTTTCTTCTGTACTGTGCCATTTTTCTAATTTTTCTTTGCAGAATTGTTCCAGCTCACTCAGGGTGCATGTTGATCAGCCTTTGTCAAGTCCAGCCACAAATTCTCAATTGGACTGAGATGTGCAGTTTGACTTGGCCACTCCAGAACATTCATGCTGTTGTTTTAACCTATTATTAACTGTGTAGTTTTTGCTTTATGCTTGGGGTCTTTGTCTTGCTGGACAACAAATCTTCCCTGGAGGCGTAGGTTTCTTGCAGGTTGCATTAGGTTTTCCTCCAGGATACTCTTGCATTTTGCTGCATCCCCAGTGCCTGATCGTGCCACCACCTTGCTTCATAGTGAAGATGGAATGATTCTGATACTGTGCGGTGCAACACTGTGTCTCGTCTGGTAGCCACAATGGTCAAGTTTGGTCTCATAAGACCATGGGACATTCTTCCAGCTGACGTCAGGGTCTCTTATGTGTATTCTGCCAGACTCTAGCTGAGCTGTAACCTTTTTTTTTTTTTAACAGTGGCTGTTTCGTTGCCACTCTTCTATAAAGTTAATACTGGTGAAGCACCTCCGCAGATGTTGTCTGCCCATTGTCTCCAGTCAGAGTAAGTGTAGCTTGTAATTCTTTCAGAGTTGTCATAGGTCTCTTGGTGGCCTCTCACACTCGTCTTCTTGTACAATCGCTCGGTTTTTGTGGATGGCTGCTCCAGGCAGATTTGCAGTTGCGCCAAACTCTTTCATTCAGATCACAGTCAGAGATGGTCAGAAAGAGACAACAGTCACATTTAAGTCAAGTGCAAATACAAATGGATATGCTATTCACATACAACAACTACTGCATGTAATTGGTAGCTGATTTGAAGTGTGCACAAGGAGGGTGAAATCAGATCTCTATCTGGACACAACGCTGAGACTGGAGATGCATTGTAATGCCAGTTTGTAAATGGGTCCCATGATTATCATTTATATAATATACAGGTGCTGGCCATAAAATTAGAATATCATGACAAAGTTGATTTATTTCAGTAATTCCATTCAAAAAGTGAAACTTGTATATTAGATTGATTCATTACACACAGAATGATGTATTTCAAATGTTTATTTCTTTTAATTTTGATGATTATAACTGATAACTACTGAAAGTCCCAAATTCAGTATCTCGAAAAATTAGAATATTGTGAAAAGGTTCAATATTGAAGACACCTGGTGCCGCACTCTAATCAACCTGCTAAAGCCTTTAAATGGTCTCTCAGTCTAGTTCTGTAGGCTACACAATCATGGAGAAGACTGCTGACTTGACAGTTGTCCAAAAGATGACCAGTGACACCTTGCACAAGGAGGGCAAGACACAAAAGGTCACTGCTAAAGAGGCTGGCTGTTCACAGAGCTCTGTGTCCAAGCACATTAATAGAGAGGCGAAGGGAAGGACAAGATGTGGTAGAAAAAAGTGTACAAGCAATAGGGATAACTGCACCCTGGAGTGGATTGTGAAACAAAACCCACTGAAAACTGTGGGGGAGATTCACAAAGAGCGGACTGCAGCTGGAGTCAGTGCTTCAAGAAAAACCACGCACAGACGTATGCAAGACATGGGTTTCAGCTGTCGCATTCCTTGTGTCAAGCCACTCTTGAACAAGAGACAGCGTCAGAAGCGTCTCGCCTGGGCTAAAGGCAAAAAAGGACTGGACTGCTGCTGAGTGGTCCAAAGTTATGTTCTCTGATGAAAGTAAATTTTGCATTTCCTTTGGAAATCAAGGTCCCAGAGTCTGGAGGAAGAGAGGAGAGGCACAGAATCCACGTTGCTTGAGGTCCAGTGTAAAGTTTCCACAGTCAGTGATGGTTTGGGGTGCCATGTCATCTGCTGGTGTTGGTCCATTGTGTTTTCTGAGGTCCAAGGTCAACGCAGCCGTCTACCAGGAAGTTTTAGAGCACTTCATGCTTCCTGCTGCTGACGAACTTTATGGAGATGCAGATTTCATTTTCCAACAGGACCTGGCACCTGCACACAGTGCCAAAGCTACCAGTACCTCGTTTAAGGTCCATGGTATCCCTGTTCTTGATTGGCCGGCAAACTCACCTGACCCTAACCCCATAGAAAATCTGTGGGGTATTGTGAAGAGGAAGATGCAATATGCCAGACCCAACAATTCAGAAGAGCTGAAGGCCACTATCAGAGCAACATGGGCTCTCATAACACCTGAGCAGTGCCACAGACCGATCGACTCCATGCCACACCGCATTGCTGCAGTAATCCAGGCCAAAGGAGCCCCAACTAAATATTGAGTGCTGTACATGCTCATACTTTCATGTTCATACCTTTCAGTTGGCCAACATTTCTAAAAATCCTTTTTTTTGCATTGGTCTTAATTGATATTCTAATTTTCCGAGATACTGAATATGGGACTTTCATTAGTTGTCAGTTATAATCATCCATCCATCCATTTTCTAACCCGCTGAATCCGAATACAGGGTCACGGGGGTCTGCTGGAGCCAATCCCAGCCAACAGAGGGCACAAGGCAGGAACCAATCCTGGGCAGGGTGCCAACCCACCGCAGGACACACACCAAGCACACCAAGCACACACTAGGGCCAATTTAGAATCGCCAATCCACCTAACCTGCATGTCTTTGGTTTGTGGGAGGAAACCGGAGCGCCCGGAGGAAACCCACGCAGACACGGGGAGAACATGCAAACTCCACGCAGCGAACCTGGGTCTCCTAACTGCGAGGCAGCAGCGCTACCACTGCGCCACCGTGCCGCCTATAATCATTAAAATTAAATGAAATAAACATTTGAAATACATCAGTCTGTGTATAATGAATCAATCTAATATACAAGTTTCACTTTTTGAATGGAATTACTGAAATAAATCAACTTTGTCATGATATTCTAATTTTATGACCAGCACCTGTATTCATCCTTTCATTCACTTGACCCTTCCATCTACTTCATTCTTGAAGGGTGTGGAGCAATAAGCTGGTAAGGAGCCACCAATCCTCATAAAAGCAGATTAGTATACATTTAACCACATGGTGCCAATTTAGAGTTGTCATTTAGCCCGTTCACAAAATTCAGACGTGGCACTTCAATGGGTGAATCTACAGTACTTCCCATTAGTTAGCCAGCCATGAATCGCTTTTATTTCACTTTCTTATCTTCACTTCCAACAACTGATTTTTGAAATGAATGAAGTGTTGTTCAAAAGTATTGTATAATAAAGCATAAATATTGCACAGACACCTTACAATTTTTCTGGAGGAATTTCCTTTAAACTTTCTTATGCCAGTATGTTAATAGTTTCTGCCCCACTGTTTTGTTAATTTTTTAATATATCTAATGCTAGCATGCTCCAGTTTGACAGACGTCAATATATTGTAAAGTAGAATAAATAAAGTAAATTAGCATCTTGTAAAATAACCATATTTGATCTACGTTTACCTACGACCATTTTTTTTATGTTTGTGGGAGGTGAGTTTTTAATTTTCCTGGCATCAAACATGCAAATGTAGAGCATTTAAACTTATGATATTTTATTGTTAGTCACAAAACAAATTGATTTAATCCCATTGCAGTTATGCTAACTTGTATATAATGACCAGTAGCAGGTGCCCTCACATAGCCATGTTCCATTAAGATGGCACCCGTTGTACTGCTTTCCATCATCACAGATTGTCACACATTTACTCCGAGAAAAGAATTTGTCCTTTAAAAAGGTGATTTCCACATATCAGCGCTGCATCAAAGTTGTTCCACCTAAAAAAGTTTCATAACAGCATTAATCTTAAGGCAACAAGCAAACTTTATGTATTCATCAGATTTAAAGTGATGGCTAGAAACACGAGGGCTGCCGTGGTGTATTTAAATAGTTGGTCCTTTATCTCTTTTGCTTGCTTGGATCCATTTGTTTTCATTGGTGATGTTGAGACTCAGGCAAAGAGCTTTTGTTTAGAATTTGAACAGTGAGGGACACTAGAGGAGCTCTTTGTTTGCGATTCTGCCATGATTTAGGAAAACCAGAAGTAAGTTTACCCATCAATGATGCCTCCTGGAAGAAAAAATACGGAAGTGCAAAGGGCTAATTAACCTCAACTTCCTATCTTTGGGATTTGATAGGAAAACCAGAGTAATCAGAGGACATCCTATGTGGTGACGATGAGAATATTCAAACTTCTCACACACATTGACCAAGCTAAGATCAGAGCCCGGAACTCAGAAATTGTTAAGCAGCAGGGCTCACTGTCACGCTATGCCATCCAACCTCGCAGTTATACACTCGCTGAGCAAATTATTAGGAACACCTGCAAATCTGCTAATCTGTGCAATTGTCTAATCAGTCAATCATGTAGCAGCAGCACAATGAATAAAATCCTGCAGATATGGGTCAGGAGCTTCAGTTAATACTCACATCAAACACCAGAATTGAGAAAAAGTGTGATTTCAGTCATTTCAACCATGGCATGATTGTTGGTGCCAGAGAGGCTGGTTTGAGTATTTCCGTAACTGCTGATCTCCTGAGATTTTTACATACACCAGTCTATGGGGCAAAGAACCAGAAGCATCCATGGAGTGTCTGTTCTGCAGACAAAAATATCTTGTTGATGAGAGGTCAGAGGAGAATAGCCAGAATACATCAAACCTTGAGGTGAAAGGGATTCAACAGAAAAAGACCACATCAGATTCCCCTCCTGACAGCCAAGAAGTGAAAGCTGAGGCTGCATTGGGTATTGGCTCACCACAACTGGACAATTCAACACTGGAAAAATGTTGCTTGGTCAAAGAATCTCAATTTTTGCTGACGCACACAGATAGCAGAGTCAGAATTTGGTGCCAACAGCGTCAATCCATACACCTTGTGTCGACAGTGTAGGCAGGTGGTGGTGGTGGTGGTGTAATGTTGTGAGAAATGTTTTCTAGGCACACTTTGGGCCCATTATTACCAATCAATGCCATGACCTGTCTGAGTTTTGTTGCTGACCAGGTGCATGGCCACAAATGGCCCATCTTCTAATGGTTACTTTCAGCGTGATAATTCACCATTGTCATAAAGCAAATTGGATTCATGAACATAACAATGAGGTCAATGTTCTTCAGTTGGCCTTCCAGGACGCCAGATCTGAACCCAAAAGAACACCTCTGGAATGTGGTAGGACCAGGACAGGGTTAACCAATAAGAAAAATAAGCATTTGGTTAGGGCATCAAGATAAGGGGAGCACCACAGAAAGTTTCCATTGCTGGATTTACCATGGACCACATGAGGCAAAACTGCAAATAGTGCAGCTCAACATGGTTCAACAAAAAGGGCCTTCCATATTAAATGAAAAAATGACATACATATATATACAATAATAAAATTAACAACAAAACAATAATAATAGAGGTTAATGATATATATTAATCTATGGAATACAACAAAATTAGAATCTGGTAAGTGCCGCACAGTCCACTGAGGCTCAAGTGATCGTTCTTGTCTTGGTCACGCCAGCTGTCCTGTTCAGTCGTCCACAGAGAGTTAGTGTAGCTCATATATATGTGGGGGCACCAAAATCTTTTAAGTGCTTAGGACCTCTAAAGGTCTTAATCCAGCCCTGGGTAGGACGGGATATTCGCAGAATGAATGTGCAGCTGGCAAATCTGCCGAGATCATGTCAACACAGGCCAGAGCCTCAAAGGAATGTTTCCAACATTGTGTGGAATCCATGCCACAAATAACTGAGGGCAAAAGGAGGCACTGCCCAGTTTGGGTATGGTGGTCCTAAGAATGTGCTCAGAAATACTGGTAGTGCAGTGTGCTGTTAAAGGCAAGCAGAATGATTCAAAATATAATGCAACTAGAACACAATTTCAGAAGAAACTTTTATTTGAAATGTCTGTGTTCAAAGAGAAAATAAAACAGCAATATAAATATTAGCATATAAAATATGGATGTGACACAAAGAAGCACTGACCTATGCATTTTTAAGAAATATTTAGCCAAATACAGAATTCATCAGCAAACGCGTATATATATATTGTATTTATAGGAGAGCATTCCAGCAGCACAAAGAAGTATAAACCCCACAAACACATAAAAAGGTACAGACAGAAAAACACAAAAAAGCTGCTCTTTTTTTTGTTTTTGCTTGTTTTTCTTTTTTTTTTCCTTATTTTTTATTGTTTTTTTTGAAGCACTGGCGGATTAAATTAGAAAAATAAACAAAAAAACGCTACTCTTTGCACGTCACTTTTCACAAATTAATTCCTAGTCTATGGAAAGGAGTGGTGATTTGTAAAAAATAGTTTTGATTAGTACTTTTAAATGCTACATGACTTACATTGGTTAGGATGAGATTTACATATAAAAAGAAACAAAAAAATTATATATTTATATATATATATATATTTATATGCAAAACATTCCAGTAGTAGCAGTAGCCGCGTTAGGGGGGCTTTTTTTTTCTAGAGGTCTCTACAGACAGCTGGTCCTTGAACAGGTTTGGTCTTACATAAATAGTAAGGGACACAAATTGGGAATGTTTGTCAGGAGCAGCAATCAGAATTGAAAATATAAATTACCACAGGCTAAAAAAAGAAACAAAAGAGATTAAAAAAGAACTTGTGAAGGTATTTTCCCTTAAAAACTTTAAACACAGGCTGGCTTTTTTTTTTTTCCATAAGTCTGTGCATTCAGATTGAAAGAATTTGTGAATCAAAATGATGGAGTATTTGAAGAGCTCACTTTCAAGACTCACTCTGGGCTCATTTTGCGGAACCATTGCTAGTAATGGTCGTCGTCACTACAGTGATAATATACAAATTGACTTTGAGACCTTTAGTCCTGTTAATAGAATTGAAATCTACAGTAGATTTGTCCTTCATTGTTCTCCAACCACCCTCTCACTTGCAGCCCACTGTTGACCAGACACGTAGAGGCCTTAGCAGCCAAACAATGAGCATCTGTGGTGTGGGAGGTGAGCATTACTGCTAGGTGTGTGGGTGTTGTTATCATTACACAAAAACATGGCCTCAATTTGTACACATTAATATTGTTCTTTGTGTAAATCTCCTGTCCTCAGTGAAGGGCGTTTAAGCTGTGGCACCATTAAAATTCAGAGTTTTGCATTAACATTAAGGACTCCTTCACCCAGGAGGAACCCTGTGAGAGGAGCTAAGCAAGGCATTTTGTAGCCTCAGTGATAATTTCAGGCATTGTTTTCTTCCTGCAATTTTATAAACAATGTATGTATAGTATTGTCACCTAAATAACTCCATTATAGCAGTGAGTCTTGTAAATCTGCACTTCATTGATCTCATGAGACATATACTATCCACCAGTTGCTTGTGACTTCAGAGGTTTTGGAAACATGTGGTAAATCAGTGTGCTGTGTACTTCAACAGCATAGAAAATACAAAAAATAAATAAAATAATAACCCCCAAAAAACATACACACATCCTCCCCACAATATTTAAGCGAGCATCTGGGCTCTGAAACCTGCACACATTTAGACATCATTTCATTATGCATATATGGCTTGGCTGGCCCTGAGTCTGAGTGAATACAAAAATTCAGAGAGACCTGTAGCTAACGTGAGATTTGGAAGTCAGGAACTGCCTCCACTGTAAGTGTGCGGGTTTCAATTTAAGAGACATCATCATTACCAATACCCTCAAGCATTGCTGCAATCGAACGTCCCAAAATCCTGCTGTTACATCAGCCTCCAAGCGGACAATCACAGCACAATTGCCAATATTAAATTCACACTTAGGGTGTATGTATAGAAACACTCTTTCCATATGTATATATATATATATATATATATATATATATATATATATATATATATATATATATATATATATATATATATATACACACACACAATACACATTTCTGTTTTTCGTTAACAATGGAAAAGTGTATTTAACACTTGCAATTTTGCTGTAATGGTTTTAGGAATCATTGTCTACATGTTATTAACTAGAAGAAGAAAATTATACCACTTAGGACTTGTTCACGAGTGAAAGAAGAAGGGAGTTACACAGACGTTCTACTGGTCAGTTGTCGTGAAGAAGAGCGGAGTTGAAAGGCAAAGCTCTCATTTAAGTGCTTGGTCTACATCCCAATCTTCACCTATGTCTTCAAGCTTTGGGTAGTGACTGAAAGAACTAACGGTGGAAATGAGCTTCCTTTCACAATGTGTCCTGGCTCAGCCTTAAACACAGTGTGAGGAGTGCAGACATTCGAGAGGAGCTCAACGTGCAGAGGTGGTTCGGTCCTCTGATTAAGATGCACTTCCCTGTGGAGGTGTTTTGGGCCAACCAGGAGGAAACCTCAGGGCACACCCAGGTCATGTTGAAGAGATTATATCACCCAGCTTGCTGGAAGGAGAAAGGGGCTACTTAGACTGCACCCCCCACGACCTGGACCCAGGATAGATGGATAGATAGATGGATGGAAACCACCTTGCTATACATTCATTTTCAAATCTGCTTAGTCCAGTCCGATTCTGGCAGCATCTCAAAAACCACATCATCACGGGGACACACTAACACTTACTTGCATGGGGCCATTTTAGAGTTACTAATTAACCTAACATGCATGTCTTCAAGATGTTAGAAGAAACCCTTGTACCTGATAAAAACCCACCTGTTTCTATGTTTTACAGATATCAAACATAATACGCAGCTTTGAGTTTACCCCAAACAGGCTGCCATTGGTTGTGGTTAGGTCCGGGTGAGGGTTAGCCAGTCATATTATGTAACCCTTCATTTTGTAATACAGAAGCATAGTCTCATCACCCTTCACTAGTATACTGTATATTCTGTGAATGCAATCAAGGCACTGATTCCTAAAACAAACACCACACAGTTAAAGACTGCAAAATGATTGTATGAAATGCCACAGACACGTGTGAGATAAAAAAAAACAAAACAAAAAAAAACAACAACAAAGCTTGTCTGCCTTGTAAACTTGGCCTCACGCACCAAGGTTACCGTCCATCTGTGGCCTCTCCATTAAAGACAGACAGCACTTCCAAACACCCTCATCATCCTTCACATAATCTATCGGTAGTTCCAATTTCACATTTCAAACCTTCAATAAAAAGAACCGTTCAGTTTTTTAAAAATCTCAACGATGTCTACTTTCTCGATGCTACCAGGGCACAGGTTTTACAGTAATTTTTTTTTTGTTTGTTTTTGGGTGTGCCATTCCTACACTAAGAAGGTTTTGGTTTGAAATGTCAAGTAACTGATGTGTAATGACCAAAAAAAAAAAAAAATTGCCTGCCTCAATGGATTCGTCTGCTTTAAAAACCCTCCTGTCACCGAACACCACCTACCGAAAAACCAGCCTAAGGCTTTCAGTATAAATATGTAAGTTTCCGCCTCATGCTAGATAGCGCTAACATGCATCGTGTACCTAAGTGAAGCGAAACAGTTTAACAGCGCATCTGAACAATATGTGCGAGACATGCATATGACGGAGGAATGGGGGAATGCAGCACTCTTCATTCCTTGATGACACTTTCTCTGCACCAAGTGAACGGGTCTTGGACTGCAATGGCAGACGTATGCATGGTGTAGCAGTGGTGTGTAACACAATCAGGTATGAGAGCACCAAGGAATGCAAAAGCCTGGTTAGATGGCACACAGACGTTAAAATCAAAACAGAAGTGAACTCCGCTTTCCATTCTAGTCTGTTCCTATTTCTGAAATTAGATTTGGTTTGATTATATTTACTTTTGCTTAATACATTTTTTTTTCCCTATCAGTATCATTGTCCTTTACTTATCCATTTTAACACTGTACAGTTTCATTAATGCATAGTTTATTCATTAAGCATTTTTTTTTCTTTTTTTGCAAGGTAACAAAATTTCATGCAAATATAATTTTAAATATAACTAAGCTGGGAGCAAGATATCCCTATCCAAATATCTCCCTAGAAAGCATGTTAGAATTACAAAGTTTTCTTTCGTGGGAAAGAGAAGAAAAAGCGGCCACGTTAAAAAGCTAACTTATGATCCAGTAACCCCGCAAAAAAAAAAAAAAAAATATCCACATATTGTGTTAATAAATGATTAATATTTAGGCTAATGCTATATATCAGGGCAAAGCCCTTAAATTCTCATTTGTATTTTACAATTAACCTTCAAAACCCAGTAGGATTTATCAAATGAAAGAATCATAAAAAAAGACGTTCTTAACTTGTTAATTCATGTTAAGGAATAATACCTCTACTAAGAACTTCATGTTATATTTCAATAACAATTTACTTACACGATGGAAAGTCCGACAAATAAAAACAGGGATGAACACATCTACAGTTTACTCAAAGTCACTATAAGTCATTACAATCAGGTTAAAAAAACAAACAAAAAAAAGGAATAAATGCTGAACTGGAAGAGATTTTCTCTAACTGAGGGATCCATTACTTCTTCTCTTTCTTCCCTGGTTTCTTCTTGCTGGCGGTGGGTGCCGCCGCGGCCATGATCTTGGCATCCGGCTGAGCGTTGTTGCCCGCCAGTGTGGTGGTGCTTCCGGGGATGTAGACGTTCTGCCGGTAATCCGGAACGTGCTGCAAGGTGAACTGCGGGCTGTATCTGGTGCTCAGACCCATAGTGCCAGCTCCAAGAGTTCCAGTCGCTTCACTCACCTCTGTGGGAAGAACAAAGAGGAAGATGATAGATAGATAGATAGATAGATAGATAGATAGATAGATAGATAGATAGATAGATAGATAGATAGATAGATAGATAGAAAAGGCACTATATACAATAGATAGATAGATAGATAGATAGATAGATAGATAGATAGATAGATAGATAGATAAAGGCATATATACAATAGATAGATAGATAGATAGATAGATAGATAGATAGATAGATAGATAGATAGATAGATAGATAGATAATAAAGGCACTATATAGATAGATAGACAGATAGATAGATAGATAGATAGATAATAAAGGCACTATATAGATAGATAGATAGATAGATAGATAGATAGATAGATAGATAGATAGATAGATAGATAGATAGATAGATGCAGTCATAAAATGAGTGGACATGTGTGTATTCAGGAGGATCTAAACTCTTTGAAACTGATACAAGGGCATCCTCTTCTCCATTAAAATCTATAAAACACGTCCCAACAGCTGGGTTCTGAAATAGGACATGTCCGATAACAGCCAGTGCTCAATAATTAAATTTCACTGTGGCTTGAGCTGCTCATGTTATGATTCAAGTGGAGCAGAGTTCTGCCGTTCGTTTTGGAAACAGAAGGAAAACTGTGGTGATATAATTATAGTGCCTTGGTTTACCAGTGGTAGAAAGTTGGCATGACAAGTGCAATGCTGCCACAGGAAGACCTGGGAGCATGCGTGCTGTCATTTTCATTGAGCTGTACAAAACATGACATTTAAAATTCAATGAAGATCATCAAAGTAAATAAAGAGCAATCAAGCCAAACATATAGTGAATTGAACCTTTTTTTAGTATGTAAGGACATGGCAACTGAAATGGGATGACAGTAAAACCCTTGAAAACAGTCCAGACATCCATCCATATTGGAACCAGCTCAGTCAATTCAGGCCTGTTTAGGCCTCCCCTGGTTACATGGGGCACAGGGATAGAACCAGTGATGGAGCTACCCTTAAAATAAAGGTACCAAAGAAGGTATTCAGAGTGACGCCATGGGGGAACCCTTTTTGGTTCCCAAAACAGACATCCACATGAACATTTCAGAAAAAAACCATTTTAGTTAGATCCATAACTGGTTCCATAACAAGCCAAATATCGAAATATCAATGGGTTCCTAATTCTAAAAGGACTCTTCCTGCATACCAGGACACCTGACCTGTTAACTTCCTGCTAGGAAGCCTTCTATGCATTAAGGATTTCTGTTATGTCTATATATTAAGAACCTTTTCAAATGTGAAATAATCAATCTCATATTGAAAGAAGCCTTCCCGTTATAAAATGGTTCTTTATGAAGTAATGGATCAACAAGGAACCACAGGAACCAATAAAGTGACATTAAGGAACCAGTATTTTAAAGGCTATGGGGCTAGCATTTGCGACAAAAATGGTAAAACACAGCAGGAGCGAGTGGGTATGAAAATCCCCCTTCAGCACTTCTTGTCTAAAAAATGTATATAAATATTGCTGATATAGGATGAAAATTTGAAAGACTGATGGTAAGAAAAATTTCCCTGACCATTCCTGGCCTCCTGACATACCTATGTGTGGTCGCCATCTTTTTTCAGCGTTTTCTTTCCCTCTGTGTGGTGTGCTGTGGGGTCTCCCACTAACTATAGGGATCAAAAGTAACGTAATACCAGGAAAAGGCCCATGTCATCCCTTTAACTTTTTCATTTTGAAAACAGACAAATCACTGAGCGTGGTCATATTAGTGTTACAGCACACTAATCAGATTTTGTACAAATTAATGCATATGTCGGAAAGCCTGGCATTTTTATTTGCTTTAAGCATATTATTAATGAACATGTTATTCACCTTGCTAAGATTGTGTAAATGACATCCTGAACTCAAAATCACAGGAAAAGTGTAATGTGTCATGGTCTCCAAGAATTTTACAGCTGATAAACCACCAGCACTAAGAACGGACTACTTGATCCCAACCTGTCTGGCTTTAAGAGGATTCACTTTACTGAGACAGCCTTACTGACTGTGGTCAACCAGATACATTTGGCTAGAGCCACCAATATGTCATTAGTCCTGATCTTTCTAGATCTCTTCTCTGCCTTTGACACAGTCAACCATGAGATCCTTCTTGCCACCCTCTCTGACCTTGACATCACCAGGACTGACCTCAGGGGGTCTAAGTCCTATATCTTGGGCAGATCCTGGTGAGTAGAGATGTCAAGTGTGCATCAGGATCAAGGCTGTGCTCCATACTCTTCTCTCTCTAAACCTTACTAGGCACCATCATCTAATCCCTTGGTTTCTCATATAAGTGCTAAGCTGATGATACACAACTGTACCTGCTGTCCCTCACTGTGGACAACACAGTATCAGATAGATTCTATGCACGTCTTATTGATATTTCAATCTGGATGAAGGACCACCATCTAAAACTCAACCTGGCAAAGACAGAGCTTCTTGTTATCCTGGCCAACCAGTCTGCTCATATCCCCATCTCTGTACAGCTTGGCTGCCAAGTCAGCAGGTAACCTTGGGGTGGAGATTGATGAGCACCTATTTTTCTTTGACCACATTTCAATTTTCTTTCGTTCATGTTGATTCTCTCTATATAACATCTGGAATATATTGGGACGGCACTGGGCACTTGGTAAGAACCATAACACTTAAACACACTCGCTTTGGGCCGGTTTGGTGCCACCAATCAGCCTCACACTAGGAATACAAAGAGGACATGAAAACTAAATAGAGACCAGCCAAGAAATGCATCCCATGTTCCTGAGGCTGTGAGGCAGATGTGGGAAATACTGTGTGCCACTGTGCTTTCTTTATGTATCCAACTCTTTTACTTTGTTCCAGTTAAACTTTTTCTTTGGATGTCCTGGAGCTTCTTGGAAATTTTATTCTGGCCTTGGTTAACCTTTGACAAAATTTAAAGCAGTTGAGGTTGGACATTGAACAACATGGGCATCTCTCCATCTATCCATTCATCTGTTTTCTGATTTTGCTTTTACTGGTTCAGGGCTGTGAGGAGACAGAAGCTATCCATGCTGCCATGGGCACACTCTGCCAGATTATTGTTGCCAGGCATCCTGGCGACACATTTATGGGCTGTATGGGACATTGGAGCCCCTGGAGGAGCTGCAAATAGGCACAGGAAGGAAACTTCAAACTGGCAATCGAAATGGAGTCCAAGCACTGTGAGACAGCAGTGCTAAATGTTATGCCAGCATGCCACCTTTACACAGCAATTTAAATGAACTTGTAAATGGAACTTTTAACTGTTGGGCAGATATAACATTTTTTTTTTCTGTGGTATGTAACATTTCGTGTGCTGTCTTCCATTATGTTTCACTGTAAAGTACCTTTTGATAGAGGATGCTGCTAATTTGTTTTCCAGAAGCACTGTGGTGTCTCACGTGTCCAAGGTCTTGTGTTGGAGTGCCAGCCCTGTCATCATCTCTGTGGAGCTCACACAATCTGCTGATGCCTGTGGTGTTCACCTCACACCTTCAGGAGAAGCTCCTTTTAATTTATTGGTACATAATAAATTGGCCAAATAGGAGTGAGTGTGTGACAGAGCCTTGCAATGAACTCTAATTTCCTGCTGAAATCGGATCAGGCTCTTTGCAGTCCCCCAATTGAATAAGCAAGTTCAGAAAATGGATGAGCGAAGGGTTTTATTTCCCTTTCTTCAGCACTGAGGAGCAGGAAAAAAATGTGAAAATGAATTGCGCTGCCTCTGTGGCTCCCACAAGATAAATTAGCTTCAGGCAGGAGAAGCAGCAGTGGGAAATAAATGAAGCTGAGATGCTGACTAAACACTGAAGCCAACGGTGAACAGAAGAACTTCACCAAAGGCTGCATGGAATCAATGCACTGCAGCAGAGCTCCCTGTGTTAAACTAATGTAGTCTCACAGACACGGCTCTCATTTCGTTCATTTCACACTGTGAAAAGCCGAGGGCTGTCATGTCGGAGAGGTGTGATGTCTCTGGCTTACCATTAGCGGCGGCCATCAGGGCTTGGAGCTGCTCCGCTTCAGTGGGAGGGTTGGGCCATGGACCGGCTTCTTCAGGGCGCTGAGTGCTACAAAAGAAGAAGGAAGGTTTTACACGAAGCACGTAGTCAAACCACACTGCCATTATAGTCCATTATACAACAAAGAGTACCAAATGACTGTTACCCCTCTCCAAAAGATAAATGGCCAGTGACAGTCCATCAAGCGCGTCTGTTTAGCTAATCGCTAAGCTGTCCAAATATCTCATCCAGATACTTCTAAAAGTGTGTCAAGGTTTCTGCTTCAACAACATGTCTCAGTAGTTTGTTTCAGATTCCCACAACTCTGAGTATAGAAGGAGATCCTGGCTTCGGTCTTAAATCCATTTTCTCTTAAATTCCATTGGTTACCTTGTGTATGTGATTTGCCATTTAGTCAAAAGAATTATTCAGGATCTACTTTATCAATGCCTTTGAGAATTTATAAAGACCTGGATTAGGTCCCCATGCAGCCTCCTCTGCTTGAGACTAAACAGAGTCTGTCACATTATGACTTGTCCAGAAATCCTGGGATGCTTTTGGTTGTTCTCCTCTGAACAGCTTCAAGTGCTGTTATGTCTTTATTGTAGTGTGATGACCAGAACTGCACACCATACCCCAGGTGCAGTCTCACTGGTACATTATATAGTCTAAGCATAATGATACTTGGTTTAAATGTAATAGTGGGCTGTAGCCTGTCCTGGCAACATTGTTTGCAAGGCAGGAACCAACGTTGGACAGGGCACTAGCCCATTGCAGAGCATTCATGCAGACACTAAAACAGGACAAATTTGGAATTGCCAATTAATCTACTCTATACTCTGTTAGGATATCCTGCAGGGGTCACATAGTGAGAACATTGAGGAGGTTGCTCACTTCACTACTGACTACATCAACTTCTGTATGGACATTGTAGTTCCAGTAAGAACAGTATGCTGCTATGCTAACAACAACCCATGGATTACAAATGACATCAAGGGCCTTTTGAACCAGAAGAAAAGTGCTTTTAAAGGTGGTGATCAGCATGAGCTCAAGCGCGTGCAGAAGGAACTCCGAGTCCAGCTCAGGGCGGTAAAGGAGCAGTACAGGAGAAAGCTGGAGCAGAAGTTGCAGGATAACAGCATGAAGGAAGTGTGGGATGGGATGAAGATCATCACTGGCTGCAGCTCGAAGCGGGTTGCCACCATCGAGAGAGACGTGGAGAGAGCAAACCAAATGAACAACTTCTTCAACAGGTTTGACCATCCTAACCCACTCTCACCTCAGACTACTGCACCCTCCACCCATCCTTCTGCTGATGCCAGCATAGGAGAGAGTTTCCCCCAACCCACAATTACAGCAGCCCAGGTAAGCAGAGAACTGAGGAGACTTTGTGCCAGCAAAGCAGTGGGTCCAGATGGAGTATCACCACAACTGCTGAATGCCTGTGCGTTGGAACTGGGGAGTCCTCTACAGCGCATCTTCAACCTGAGCCTGTTGTTTTTTTATCATTATGCTGCAGGAGTATGTGAATTTCCCCTTGGGATTAATAAAGTATCTATCTATCTATCTATCTATCTATCTATCTATCTATCTATCTATCTATCTATCTATCTATCTATCTATCTATCTATCTATCTATCTATCTATCTATCTATCTATCTATCTATCTATCTATCTATCTATCTATCAATAACCACTGTGCTAACATGCCATTCTATATTATTTATATTATGTTATATTAACTGTTCATTTATTCTTTTTCTCATCACGCCAATTCAGGGCAGGGATGTGGGTCAACTGAAGCCTATGCCAGCAATCGTCAGGCACAAGGCAGGATTAAGACATGGGCAGGACACCGCACCAAAGAGTAAACATACAAACATATACGCACACACACTGATCAATTTACCATTGCCAATCCAACTAACAGCCATGTCCTTCAACTGTAGGAAAAAAATTGCACAGCCAGAGGAAACTGATGCAGACAAAGGGAGAACATATAAAACTTTGTAGCACTCACCGCCCATTACTTCAGACACTACTGATACCTGACCATAGGTGTTTGCTGCTGCAATGGTGCCAAGAACACTGCCAATGACAGAATGACTGGCATTGCATTGTGTGTTTAGTTCAATTTACTGCCCAGTAGTGGATGGATTTGAGGCACCAGTAACGAGAAGCATTTTGTAACACCATAGGGGCCCATCACCAGATGTAATGGAGTTGGGTGCCATTGGGTACCATGCCCGTGTCCATCCAATATGCATTTCTGGTATCTTGACCAGTCAGCAATACAACACAGATACTCCAAGGCACAACATGTCCTACAGTTCCTGTATGACTACCTGAATTCAGAATATCTGAGACATCATGAGATGATTACTGGCATGCCAGAGACCATCAGTGACACAAATAACATCCCTTACTGTTTAAGTCAGACCACGTACAACTGGTTATTTTCACCCGTAATGGATACACCAAATACAGAATATTGTGCATTCTGTGTGAGTGACCCAGCTGCACTTTCAAAGTAGTTCTGCCATGAAGATATTACTTTGATATGTCCTGACTTTCTAGGTGTTACAATTGCCAGCTATACAGGGATTGGCACTGCCTCACTGACCCAGCTACCAGGATCTCAAGTCCTATTTCTGGTTGTAATGTGTTTGACATCTGCATGTTCTCACTGGGCCTCTTTGGGTTTTCCTCCACATACTCTGGTTTCCCATCCTTTGTATTGTAGGTTAACTGTCATTTGTAAATTGTTCCAGGGTGTGTTCTCGCCTAATGCTGCCAAGCTAGGTTAAGGCTCTTATAACCCTAAAGTGAAATTTAGAAGTTTTGAAAACAGTATGCTATATTAGAGCATAACATTCTCAAACCAGTTTAATCCAATATTAAGCACAATAACTACTAAACCTGGCTAAGACACCGCATTGGAGGAAACACTTAAACAATTGACTTGAGGAAAACTACAAATAAACAAGCAAACATGCACTCTAGTAAAAACTGAAATACTCCAGTGACCTTTCTGCTTAAGTAAACCATAAATATGGACTTGCTTGTAAACATATTTAAAGACTTAATGTACTCGTTGAATGTATTTCCTAATGCAACAGTATAATATGGTGTTCAATATGCCTACTGAATGTAATTTGTGTTAAACACAAAAATAGTAGAGTTAAGAATGATGCAGGTTTTGCTATCCATCCATCCATTATCCAACCCGCTATATCCTAACTACAGAGTCACGGGGGTCTGCTGGAGCCAATCCCAGCCAACACAGGGCGCAAGGCAGGAAACAAACCCCGGGCAAGGCGCCATCCCATCGCAGGGCACACACAGACACCAAGCACAATTTAGAATCGCCAATACACCTAACCTGCACGTCTTTGGACTGTGGGAGGAAACCCACGCAGACACAAGGAGAACATGGAAACTCCATGCAGGGAAGACCCAGGAAGCGAACCCAGGTCTCTTAACTGTGAGGCAGCAGCGCTACTCACTGCGCCACCATGCCGTCCAGTTTTGTTAATGTATTAGTTTAATATTATGTTTTTATATTGTTCAAAACAATTCCGATAATGAATTATACAAAACAAACAATGAATACATTCCAATATAAACGCATTGTTACCGAATTGTATTTATATGATAAATGAGAGAACGATCAATGACGGCATTCTCATTCAACGATGAAGACTGTTCTTGAACTAAAGAGAATCATAAATCAGACTGTGGTACTTACACATGAACTTTAAAGATGTAAATGAAAGAGGAGCGTCACATACGCTTTAGCACTCCTACTGAGCTCTACTGAATTGACCTGCTCATGTTCGTGAAATAATTCCCATGATTCACTGAAAACAGTCACTCGACAGGAATTGCCCATCACTATCTATGCCATCATCTGATTTAAAAAAAAAAGCAATGTGAGTGTAAAATGTAACACAATGCCATGTTGAAATGAAGTGAAGCTGAAAGTCGAGAAACTTGCTCTAAGATGCACTACGGTAAAAGTCAAAAGTACCCACAGCTAAATCTACTTAATTAAAGTGCTGAAACGTGAACATTTTTCTTAAGTCCAGTAATTGTAATTGTATTTTGTTACTTCCACTACTGATAAGACATCAGCCAATCACACGACATACTCCAATATTTAACGATCAGGGTTCAATTTTGAGATCTTTTAGCTTTTTCTTATAATGGAAGCCATTTTGCGTACTGTTGCCAGGGTCGTGACTTGTGTTTCTCGAGGTATGGTCTCCAGGGTCATGACCTCGAATTAATCAGCAGACGGGATAAATAGGTAAGCGCTTGCACTGAGCTTTATCTGATCTGCGGATAAATCCTTCTAAAGCTTTTTTGAATTCCCTTTGTAATTATTTTGATATCTTGCCAGGTTTTTCGACTTCTTGCTTGAATATTGCCTGTGAATTTTGCCTCTCATCTGGGTTTCGATTGGTTTGTTTCATTTTGATTTGTTTTGCCATTTACATGCATCTGCTGATTTAACTATAGAAATCACCTACTTGTTTTCCTGCTGAGTCAGGACACACTACACACAAACACACTCACATTGCAAGGGTGTCTTAAGGCCATATTAAATCTGATCACTTTTGCAGTGCTTTTCAGTTGTAGCTTTCGTTTGTATGTTGTTAGCGAGTTGGAGGAGGCATTTGGTGGCACCCTCCTGTGACATGCCTAGTGACTCACTCCAACTAGTCCACGACTCGTCTTGACCAAAATCGAACAGGTTTGATTTTGTCTTTAGTCAAAGGGGTTGGCTCTGCGTGCACAAGTGATGATAACTAATGAATGCTCATCCTGAAGTACAATGCATATAATTCAGTGACAAGGAATAAGAAATTTGGGTGTACTGGACCTCACAAACAGAGTAGAGGCTTGTCTGTCTGATGTCTTACGTTTTGAATGCCACAACAGAATAAAAAAAAGAAAGGGCTGTGACTGCGACTAAATTCATCAGATGTGTACTGGTACAGCATTGGCTGTGTCAAACACCATGCTATTGGCAGCGTCACAGGTGGCTGGGGGGGGCAACCCGGCCGGGACGTCCCGGAGGATCGGACCACGTGGGGGGCGACCGCCCTGGTGGCTATGGGGACCAGGGCTTTGAAGCTCAATCCTGTAGGGGCTCGTGGTCACCGCCAGGGGGCGCCCCAATGCTTATGGAGCCCTGGACCTCAGCACTTCCAGGTGTGAAGAGGATCGGGGACACTCAGAGTGTTTCCGGGTGCGCAGCCGGTACTTCCGCCACACTGGGGAGTGCCGGCGGAAGCTAATCGGGAAGTACCTGGAGCACATCCGGGTGGTCATAAAAGGGGCCGCCTCCCTCCGTTCGTTGGCTTGAGTCGGAGGTGGAGAAGAACAGAGCTCGGGAGGAGAGGCAAGGAGGCGGCCTGAAGAGAAAGAGGCATTGTATTGTTGGCCAGGACTTTTGGGGGATTTTGGGGTTGTGTGTAATGTGTAAATGTGGACACTGTAAATAAACATGTGTTGTGTGGTTTAAACGTGTCCGCCTGTCTGTGTCCGGGCCGAGCTCCACAGCTGTCACAAACACGGATGAGCATGACGCTACTGGAAAGTTGTCACTCGGTCACTAAATTTGACATGCCCAGTCATTTTCCATTGTTTCAACAGGTATGATCCAACGACGAGATCACCTACTGTAGTCGGCAGGTCCGACATACTCGAGGACTTGCAGTTGTGTAACGTAATATGTGATGATGACAAGGTTTCTAAAGAAAAGCAAAAGAAAGCAGAATTCCACACAGGCAGTGCCTGGCCTGAAATATGATCTCTGGACTCTCAAGCTGTGAGGATGTAATGCTAACCACTGCAACACTGCGCCCCCTCGCCACGTTTAGGCAAAAAGCTGCTCTTTTATGTATTATTTGTCTAAAATGAACCGTCTTTATACCAAATTACTGTCGCTATGGATTTCGAAAAGACCTTAAGCAGTTGTGGTGCTTCAGAAACTTAGCCAAAAAAAGTAAAGAGGTCTTCTGTGTGTTTTTGTCAAGAGAGGCTCCCTGGGGTGTTACGTGATGCCTGCAACACATTTCTTTCCTTGCAGAAACAGCAGCTATTGCAGGCTTAACCATGTCCTGCCCAAATCACGGTCGCCTCTGCTAAAGAGACAAGAAACCAAGTCAGGGACCTAAATGTAAGCAGCCTGGTGCAAATTCGGGCCTCTCAGGTCTGCTTCCTTCCTTCCTCACATGAAGTGCTATAAACCTGCTTCCTTTAGATCTGCAGCTCATTAATGAGGACTTCAAACGCTAGTCGAAATTACAAGGGGCGCTTTAATGGGAAAAGAGTGAGCCTATTAAATACACCAACCCTGTCTGTCTGTTCACATGTTGGCAGCCTGGCTTAGCTGTGATTAACTGAATTGGGGTGGCAGAGCTTCTCAATCCATTTCCCGCACAGACTCTGACCTCTGGTTCAACGTTATGGTGCACACCAACATTTGGAGTTAGTTTACAGGCTTGAGATCATTTTGAGAGCTGACTCTAAATTACCTTGTGGGTGTGTGGGGGGGTGTGTGGGTTTTGTAATGCAGTGGTGCCCCCTACTGGATGATTCCTTGTCAGGTTAGGGTGTGGTTCACCCAAAACCTGAACTGAGATAAAAGGTTTCAGGAAATATGAGGGCTGAAAATACATCAAGTCAGACTAAATACTGCAGAGCATGAACCAGCAATCTAGGACTGTGAAGACTTCAGTAATCATCCACAGTTGTAGCTTCTTACAATAGGAATGTTTTAATGCATTCATTAAAAATCTGCCAGTTACTGTACCACAGCAGCTGGAGTCCAAACCCTATGGCTATTTCTCATGGCTCAAAAGAAGAAAGAAAAGCACAATTATTGTTATACGTTCGCTCATTGAACATTCTGGAAAATGAAGGCTTTTAGTGTGTAGCCCATGGAGTCTTTTGAGGGAACATGTAGTATCACTTCAGCTCACTCCTTTTTTGATTTTGTAATGTATGTTCTGATCGTGCTTTCAGTGGAAGGCAATACAGAGAATAAAGATGAACTGAGTCAATCCACTTCTCCGATACCGGGCCCATGCAAGAGCGGCACACCTAGTGCTCGATGAAAGCAGACAGTAAAGATTTCATTGTTTGCCTGGTTTACTCCTTGTTTTGTGCCTGGAGGATCAACATATGCACTAAGAGTCACCTTTCAATTTAATTTGGAGAAACACCGCCCTAAAATCGCTCTGTGGGAAAATGTGCAGATTATGATGGATGCCAAGGCTAAGGCAGGATAAGATCACAAGCACTTCATCTCCACCTAAGAGGCTGCCTCTCCTCGTTTGAAGCTACAAACACAAATGCAATTTAACTGATGGTAGTGGAATCCAGACAATGATAATCATCTGAATTAAAAACAATTCCAAAATTCATCACATATAAAAACCAAATGTCTGGTATAGGCAGCGTAACATAACATTCTAAAACATAGCATTCTTAATTAAACTCAGGACCTAATATGGCAGAACTGGGTGCAAGGCAGGAATATGACTTCAAATACACCCCGCAAATAGTCTCTGGTTAACCTAACATGAAGGTATTTGGGAATTTAAGAGGGAAAACTGCAATATGAAAATGGAATCCCACAAAGACAAAGACTATGTCCAACCTACACTGCTACCATTTTAATTTAAAAACACAAATATTAGTCTCTATTTTAACCTTGTATCCACACTGCCGCATTATGTTTAACCCCTGAACATGGAGGCATTTGAAAGTGCTCTCCTTAGCTTTACAGTAATCCCTCGCTATATCGCGCTTCGACTTTCGCGGCTTCACTCTATCGCGGATTTTAAATATAAGCACATCTAAATATATATCACAGATTTTTCACTGGTTCGATGCTTTCTGCGGACAATGGGTCTTTTAATTTAGGTTACATGCTTCCTCAGTTTGATTGCCCAGTTGATTTCATACAAGGGATGCTATTGGCGGTTGGCTTAGAAGCTACCCAATCAGAGCATGTATTACATATTAACTAAAACTCCTCAATGCTATAAGGTATGCTTCCCGCGTGGTGCTTGTTTGCTTCTCTCTATCTTTCTCACTCTCTCTGCCTGACGGAGGGGATGTGAGCAGAGGGGCTGTTTGCACAGAGGACACGGACGCTCCTCTACAAAATGCTGCTTTATCACTGGTGCTTCTGTATACTTAAAAGCACGTATTGATTTTTTGATTGTTTGCTTTTTCTTAGCGAGCTCTCTGACATTCTCTGCTCCTGACGGCGCTCCTTTGAAGATAAGATATGTTTGCTTTCTTTTAATTGTGAGAAAGAACTGTCATCTCTGTCTTGTAATGGAGCACAGTTTAAACGTTTGACTAAAGGGTGTTATTTCATGTCTAGAGGGCTCTAATAATGTTAACAGGGTGGGAGAGTTTATAAGGGCTTAAAATATATAAAAATAACCATACAAACATATGGTTTCTACTTCGCGGATTTTCACCGATCGCGGGGGGGTCTTGAATGCAACCCCCGCGATCGAGGAGGGATTACTGTATATTTCTAAAAACACCGGCTCAGCACAGCAGTGCGGATTGAGTGAAAATGGAGAGCTTTGCAAACACCCCGTCTCTCCTGCTCTGATTGGCTCATACTTATTACGTGGCTCTTTTCTTATTGGATCCTGCTCATTACCTTCTCTCCACCCCTTTGCTTGCCTTATACTCACATCATCGTCATTTATCTTTGGTTTGTTTTGTTTGCCATTGCTGTCCTCTTTGTCTAAACGCAAGATGCAAATGAACATCTATTGTGAAGGACATTTCCTCTTCCATCTTTTTCCACCAATGTGAGTACGTACAGTGTAGGGAAAAAGCTACGTCATATGAGCTTTCGGTCGGAAATGGTTTTGTGAACAGTTTAAAAATGCCAGTGTGGACAGAGATAGTTTTCAGCCAAAAATGCCAATATTTAAATGAAAATATACAGCAATTTGGTTGTAGCCATAGGGAGAAGATACCGTCTCAATAAAAGTTCTGTCTGGCCACAAGGTTGTAATTCAGAATGCTGGATCTGTAAGTCGGTAGAGTTAAACACTATACCACCATGCACTCAACTATTTACAGTACAAATAAACACATGTGTAAAGTTACAACTGGATTATACAGTGGCTCATAAGTTAGGCTTAGGGTTAGTGCAGTGGTTAACACTGCTGTCTCATAGCTCAGAGGATCAAAATTCAAACCATGTCCCAGTCAACGTTTATCTGCCTGTGGAGTTTTTCTATGGGAACTTCTGTTTTCACTCCCATTTGTGACAGATAGGGGGTGCTGTCGTCCCCTTGAACCCTCAGACCATACGGCAGACACTAGATAAAAGTCCAATTATTGACTTAATTAAAGCAATACAGTGCACAAAGCACCCTCTACTCCACTATGTTCATAAACACTAATAAATGACAATAATACACAATAAACAATCCTCCACTCTCCCAGACGCGTTGTCCCCTGCCACCCGACTCAGCTCGCCCGTCTGGGATCTCCCACAGTCTTTTATAGTCCTTGACCCGGAAGTGTTTCTGATCCCTCAGTCCATGTGATTCTTAACACTTCCGGGTCAGGTGAAAACTCCTTTTCTTCATCCCGGAAGTACGTCATTTCCTATGTCGCTGTGACTAAGACGTACTTCCGGGTTATAGGGCAAATAGCAGTCCCTGGGCCTCCCTGCAGCGACCCCTGGTGGCCCCCATTGGTATCCAGCATGGCTTTGCATTAAAACTCCAATGTTCATGAGGCCCTGCTGGAATTTGGGGTATCTCCATGTTGCAGGGAGGGCTCCATTTGGTGGCCTGGGGGTATTGGCCGGGATGAATGGCGGGCCATATCCCACACATTACAAAAACCAAACAAGTTTTGCATTTGGTGATTCTAAAATGTGCCTGGCATGAGTAACAGTGAATGTTAGTGACTTTTCATCTAATATTAGTTCTCTCTTTGTTTCGGTAACTGTTGTAATGGTGGTCACTATTTAACCCATGTCACACCTTTCTGGGAAAAAGGAGGAGGAAAGGAGAGTCCTTGGAAAAAAGTGACACAGGGCCTGAGTTGGCGTGACAGCCCATCCAGTAACCATTTATTTATAGCAGTCGATTATGATATTGGAATAGGGTCAATAATTAAATATTTATGCAAATTTTTTGAAAAGAAGGGGGGTAAACAGAATCCTTAGAGAAAATGAAGGGACTTGATATCAGTGAGTCTGGGAGTATTAGGCTGGTATCCCATCTAATGGTAATTCATTCCTTTTTCCTGATTATGATGCTTCAAGACTAAAGTCACCATTTCACATAACACAAGGGGAGTCAAACTCAGTTTTACCGATGGCCAAAAACAACACTACGTAAACCCAACACGGGTTGGAATATATCAACAAACAAATAACGTCACATCACCTTTCCAAACAAGACTCCCACCTATACGTCTCAGATCATCAGAATTGTCTGTCTTGAAACCGTTTTCCCTTTCTATGAGCTTTTATTTTCATTAACATGATAAGCAGGTTAGGAAAAGTATCCGCGGCATTGGGACCAAAATCAGCGTTGAGTGAAAAAGTGACGTTGGTGTATAAAGTGAAGTGACAGGCATGAGCTGGACATGTGCAAGAACATAACATCTCCGTAACATATCCCGTGTTTGCTCCTTTCTATCCTTTTCTAATGCTGAGAAACTTGTCCCTGCTTTTATCACATCCCGTATCGATTATTGTAACTTGCCGCTGGCAGGTGCCCCTTCTAATCTTATATCACAGCTCCTGCTTATTCAAAACTCAGCTGCAAGAGTCCTTACATGAACCAGCAGCAGCGAGCACATCACACCCATCCTGCTCCGTCTTCACTGGCTCCCTGTGTCTTACAGAATCAAATATAAAATCCTACTAATAACCTACAAAGCCTTAAATAATCTCGCGCCAAACTACATCAGTGACCTTCTCCATCACTATGTGCCCACTAAGGTCCTTCTTGTGCCCCACACTAATCTACACTCCATGGGTGACAGCAGGGCCTTCAGCTGTATTGCGCCCAGACTCTGGAATGACCTACTGAAATTAATCAGATCAGCCAACTCCATGAATTCTTTCAAAAAACAACTCAAAACTCATCTGTTCAGGAAGGCTTTTAGCTCTACTTGACTTTATTACCCTTCTCTCAGTGTACCTCCATGTGAAGATGCCCATGTAACCTGTGTGTGATAGACCATCTGAATTTCTCTGAATTTACTGTCTTAATCCATCCATCCATCCATTTCCCAACCCGCTGAATCCGAACACAGGGTTACAGGGGTCTGCTGGAGCCAATCTCAGCCAACACAGGGCACAAGGCAGGAACCAATCCACGGTGCCAACCCACCACAGGACACACACAAACACACCCACACACCAGGGTCAGTTTAGAATCACCAATCCACCTAACCTGCATGTTTTCGGACTGTCGGAGGAAACCCACGCAGACACGGGGAGAACATGCAAACTCCACGCAGGGAGGACCCCCGGGTCTCCTAACTGCAAGGCAGCAGCATTACCACTGCGCCACCGTGCTGCCCTACTGTCTTAATCTTCTTAATTTATTTATTTGGTTTGTACAATGCTATATACTGTATACCCTGCCGTTTTGTTTTCTTTCTTATATTCGTAAGTGCCTTGAGCATGGGAAATGCGCTATATAAATAAAATGTATTATTATTTATTATTAACATTCAGCTAAAGCAAAGTATATCTGGTAATGCCAGCACCATCCAATAGCTATCACTGGACCACACTGAAGATCAGGTGTAAACACACTGGTAATTGATCACACACACCACCATATACCTGTACAACAATCAAGTCAGTGGAAAAGAGATGAGAACTGTGTACAGTAATGGCAGGAGACAGAAATAGTTCCAAGGACAGTTCACCTTCTATGTTACAGCGTGCTACAGTGGACGGCAAAAAAGGCTCCTCAACAGAAAACCAAATGAGCACAAGCTTGTGTTTAACATATTCAGAATGTCTCTCTTTAAGAAAGGTTTGAGGACCACTGCTTCATTTAGACTGCCATGTATACCATCAGTCATGGATTAAGGATTGGTAGAGTTCAGCTAGCTGTCTCTATATGCACAATGTTGGTCTCGGAGGCCAGCTCCTCATAAGGCCTTCTGGCCTTTTCATGCTAACCTCTGACTTTAGTGGTGACCCCCTGGAAGGGATATAAGTAATCGTCTCCAGATGGTGATCATGGAGCTTGATGAGGGAGAACAATGACATAATGATGTGGTGGAATGGTGACAAATTGTGTAGGGGGATTACAGGCTATCAGTCTGAGTGCCAGGAATTGAAACCCATGCTGAATGACCATCTCAGTCTTATTGGAAGTTTACTGAGCTAAATGTGAACAGCTTTATGTTCACCACAGTGAAACCCTCATGACATCTGGTCCCTCTACTCCATTACACACAAGATAGAGTATGTTGTTTGATCTATCTGGAATCCAATATCGCTACTTGATTGTCAAACTTTCCAAAGGTCTTCAGTATGAAAGATGCTATATAATATAAAAAAAGGATGAAGGACGGAAGATGGTACTGCAGTGCAGAAGTTAGCACAGCTGCTTTAGCGATCCAGAGTTCTGGTTTTAAAATTCTGCGCCCCTTGCTTTTGGTGTAGAGTGTGACTGATGCCAAGAAGCACTTCTTCATGTAAAGAGTTGTGGGAGTCTGGAGTGAAGTGTCGTGATATGAGGTTGAAACAGAAACCTTGACAACCTTTAAAAAGTATCTGGAAGAGATATTGGCTCAGCTTAGCTATTAGTTAAACAAATGACCAAGATATACTGTATGGTCTCCTTTTGTTTGTCACATTTCTTATGTACTAACTAGGCTGACCCGCCTATTAAGGCGACTGACTTTTAAGCTGACCACTTCTTAATGCAATTCAATATGTAGATCAATTTGATATTTTATACAAACTCATTCATTTGGTTATATTGCATTTGAGTGGTATTACTTTAATACTCGTAGTTTCTGTTATTTTTGTGATGAAATTTAAACTTTTTTTCTGTATTGAGGTCGCCCTTTTGAACCCCCCCTGATATTTACTACGCGGTGAGGCGTTTGTACTCCATCAACATTAATTATTTCCAGAGACATAATTTTGTCTAATTTTCCAGCGCATCGCGCACAAAAGCAAGAGAACGATGGGAGCACCAGAACTCTGCTCACATCGTGTCACTTCGTACCGCAAGCTGCAAGTAGTAAGTCTGTGATAAGCGGAATACCGATACGTGTTCCACTCATGGGATGGAAGGACAACCCCGACCGCTTTTATATAGTAAGAAAGAAGAAGAAGATATCGCACAGTCTGGAGTAGAAAATCATCTTTTACCTGGGAAAACGAAACTACAAATCCCATCGTGCATTGCAACATGGACGGGGCGTGTGTGAAACTCTGTGCCTGCGGAGACGGGACGGAAGGACAATCCCGACCGCTTTTATATAGAAGGATGTTCTTCTCTTGTCTCTGTCTTGAACATGGGGTTCCTCAGCACAGTAAGTCCCACAAATGACTCAAAATGCCAACTAGAGGGAGAATGGTCAAACACTGGCAATAACAGCAGCAAACCAAAGATCTTTATAAATAAAATATTCATTTCCCACAAAAATGCTATGTAATAACCAAAGTTCCAAATGCATACAGTAAGGGCCAGATAGTTCTATTTTCTAATAGAAAGTAAGTTCCAAAAAAAACCACAAACTGAAAGAGAGGTCAAAATCCAGTAAACCCACAATAAGTCATCAATAATCCAAATCTCACAAATTCACCAATACCACGAGCACATTCAATGAACCATAAAGGTCTGCTTTTTTCCTCAAACTATTAGGGTCCAGGGCAGTCCCTTGACACAGATGGACAGGCGGCCCTGCCCCTGGAGTAACCATCCACAAAAAACAAGAAATATAAGAGAATAAGCATAAACACATGGACATTAAATAATACACAAAACTAGCAAGAAACACAGAATAATGCAAATGATTAGCACAAGTCACACGATTAACATACACATACGAATCAAAAATGGATTAAGGAACATGAAAAATGAATTTAGATACCAGCCAGAGGACAAACCCTGGCTAATATACAGTATAAGAGTTTCTTTATGTTTTCCTCTTACATTCCCAAAGATATCAACTTAAGTTCATTGGTGGTTTCAAACTGACCTGTGGGTGAGTGTGTAAGTGAGCCCTGTGATGGACTGCTGTCAGTTCAGGGGCAGGTCCCTGCCTAGTGGCTTGTGATGTTGGGATGGACTTCAGCCACTTCAACCCTGAACTGGATTAATTAAGCTTGAAAAAGTCAGCAATTAGCGTAAAGTAAAAATCAGTACAAAGGGAAGGACGACAAGAATCAATTTAGTGGATATGCCACCTTCTACCTATTGCTGTTAGGTTGGATCAGGTAGATCTCAGCTCTTGGGCTGGCATGTATGACTTTTTCTAAGTCATATGGCTGTAATCTTAAAATATGTAATCATGAAGAAGGATGCAATTCAAAAATTAAATTTCATCTCATAATCCCACTTCCTCCACAAACCAATGAGCAGTAGAGTTTCCAAGTAGCTGCAGTCATTTGCTAAGAAACATGCCATGCGAGTATCTAACTGTGAAGAGGATGTAAGGAGGAGGAGGAGGAATGGGAAGAGGAGATGTGACGGCGGGTGTTCCGTGTCCCTCCTTGACCTGGAAGGTCACACTTCCTGTGCACATGCCTGACACTGCCTTTGTAATCCCGCAGGGCCTATCATGCAGTAAAGCTTTGTGATATGCGTCTGGCACATAAAAGAAACTTTTTGTGAGCGGCGCTAGACGAACTTGAAAATGTAGCGTGAGCCATAATTCATCATGTCTCCTAAAGGCGTCACATCGCTTCACTGACTCACTATCTCGTGCTGCTTTGTGTCGAGTGAAAGAATCTTTATTTATAGAGCAATTCCAAAGTTTGGCCAATGATAAGGCATTTTAAAGAACAAAGTAAAAAGAAATGCATATATTTAAACAGTAGCAACAAACCATCTGAAGATTCATCCATTTTCCAAACTCACTTATCCCCCCCTTTTAAACACAACTCAGTTGTTGATCTTTCTGTTTATAACAAATACAAATTCAGATTCTTTTGAGGATTGTAAAGGCATCATTTGGTAGTGTTTATTGTTGAAAAGTGTGACATATAACAAAGAAAAATAAATTAAGTTGGGTTAGTCAGAGTTATCTCTTACTCTAATCCATTGTAAATGTCACCATGATGGCTCTTTCTGTAGGTGATGAAACCTAACATGACATTCCCCTAATAACTATCTATCTATTATATAATGCCTTTCACTTCTGTCTATCTATCTATCTATTATATAGTGCCTTTTATATCTATCTATCTATCTATCTATTATATAGTGCCTTTCACTTCTGTCTACCTATCTATCCATTATATAGTGCCTTTCATATCTATCTATCTATCTATTATATAGTGCCTTTCACTTCTATCTATCTATCTATCTATCTATCTATTATATAGTGTCTTTCACTTCTATCTATCTATCTATCTATCTATCATATAGTGCCTTTCATATCTATCTATCTATCTATCTAGCTATCCATCTATCTATCTGTCTGTCTGTCTGTCTGTCTGTCTGTCATGCAAGAGTTTGTGAACAACTGAGGCTTGAACCTTGATTTTGGTCTCAATCAAGAGCTTATGGCATGATAAACATAACACAACTCATCAGTTGGCCATGCAGGCTACCTTGGCCATAAAATCGGGCATTGGGCTCTTCTCATACCATTGCGCAATGTTGTTGCATGACATGGCTGACAAGAAAATATCAGGGAAAGCACCAGAGCAACATCTGCTGACAGGGTAGCACATTGTACATGCTGACTGACTGTTTTCACAGTTGAACACTCCGATCCCAATAGAAAATCAAACACCGCCGAATAACTTGGGGTTTGGGCTTCCTCTGCTGTGTTACTGGGCTTCGGGTCTTTCACATGGCATGCCGGGGTGTTAGCACCTAACACGTTTAGCCAGAAAAGCGCGGCCATACATGTATGCGTCATCTGTCATATAAAAGTTCATGAACCACTGGGCCTTGAACCTCGATTTTGGTCTCATAAAGCATAACGCAAACCATCAGTTAGTTGTGTAGACTACCTTGGCATGTTTGTCAGGAGAAGAGCTATGGCAATACTGGATGGCAGTGAAGGACATCGCAGCAATCTCACTGGAGTGACCTGGGGTGCTGTATTTCATGAAAGGTTCATAAACTTCCTTTCCTTGAGGACCAGAGGTCCAAATGCTACTAACATTAAATAAAGACTGATTAGTTTAATCTGGAGCTGCCCGAGTCTGCATTAACATTTTTTTTTTTCTTGTAATGGTGCTAACTATAAAAGGCACAGTATTAAGTAAAAATGATTGAGTGAATTCACCCGAGCTACTGTTTATCATCTCCTACTGTAACAGCAGCTTTGTGAAATGATTTGACTTTTGTGGCACTAAAGAGCCTGTACGCTCGGTCCTCCTGATTTGGAGGTGGTGCATTGCCACAAGTACTTGGGGGGTCCCTATATCAATGACAAGCTGGACTGGCCTCATAACTCATAAAGAAAATGCAGAATAGAATCTTTTTTCTTAGTAGACTGCTATCCATTAATGTGGGTAGCAACATGCTTCACATCTTCTACAATGCCCAGTGTGAATTTTCTATACTGTGGTGTGCTGGGCTGGCAATATCACTTTAAGAGAGGCCCACCAAATCATCAAGCTAATTAAAAGGACAAGCTATGTTATGGGATGCACTTTGGACCCCCTGAAAGTCATAGTAAAGGAGAAAATTAAAACAAAACTGAGTGCCATTATGAACAGGGCTGCACATCCTCTCTCTGACACATCAACACTGAGGTCAGCTAATGAATCAATCATTCAGCAGAAGTGTGTCCAGAAACACTTAGGGGGCTCCTTTACACCAACAGCTATATGCGTCTATCGTGCCTCACTGTGGCTGTGACTGCTCTTTTGATCTCTAGCCGGGGCAGAGGGTCATTGTGGTGTTTACTTGCTGTGTGTCATAATAAAATATTATTCATTGATTTATTTTTTGAGCTTCTTTAAAAAGCCAAATTTCCCCCATTGACAAATAAAGTGCTGTCCATTGAGCTATCTATGAGAGGTCCGAGGCACCCCACGCAGACACGGGGAGAACATGCAAACTCCACATAGGGAGGACCTGGGAAGCGAACCCGGGTCTCCTAACTGTGAGGCAGCAGCGCTACCCACTGCGCCACCGTGCCACCCTATCTATAAAAGGTGATTATCTGATTCCCACAATCCTGTATGGAGTAAGCAGGCTTGGAAAATGAATGAATTATTGACTGACTCATTAATGACATCCACCACTGCGATAATAATTGCTTCTTACAGATCATTGTGATAAGGCTGGCTCTGAATGATGCCATATGAATTAAAGATCAAGCGACTACATCACCTTAGCCGAGGTGGCACAGTAGTTAGTTTCTCACAACCTGGGCTCAAATCTCAGCTCTGTGTGAAGTGTGCACATTCACTCCTTTGTCTGATTTGGCTTTTTTCAGGTACTCTGCTTTCCTCCCGCATAACTAAAAATTCATGTTAAGTTGATTGGTCACCGTGTAAGCTGGCCAGATATGAATTTTTGTGCATTTTTGTGCAAATATGCCCTGCAATGAAATGGCACCCTTTATCCCTGTCTTCTGCTCAGAGCTGCCAAGCAGGCACCAGCTCGGACATAGCAGCTCTGGAAAAATGAAAGACTCTTACCCAATTTTAGTCATCACTTACTGTAATGTTAAAATAAATACTTTATTGTCATAACAACAACAGCTGCATGGAAATTTGATGTGGTGACGCACATGGAAATGAAGCATCAATACAATCCTACTGCATTGGCAGAGCACTAACTCTAACTCCTCGAAAAACACAACTAGACGTGGTCATGAAATTCATCAAATCAAATGAATTATTAATTCAATCAACTGATGATTGATTAATTGATGAATGCTGATTGATTGGTCATTTGCTGTGTGACTTGCCTTGTGTTTTTTCAGTAGATGCTGATTAGCACACATTAGAATTCATTCAGAGTTTTTTTTCAGATTAAATTAAGTAACTAATACTCATTCAGAAATAAAAACATTTGTAATCATTCTCATGCATTATAACTCATTTTATCCATCCATTATCCAACCCGCTATATCCTAACTACAGGGTCACGGATGTCTGCTGGAGCCAATCCCAGCCAACACAGGGAGCAAGGCAGGAAACAAACCCCGGCCAGGACGCCAGCCCACCGCAGGTATAACTCATTTTAAAGCCTGCAAAATTCGGTTTTACACGAGGAAGCACAATTTAGAAGAGAAAAATGAAGAAGCAGAATAGCAAGACAATCGAAACCATGTTTGCCGTTGGAAGTATTGATGTCACAGTCAAGGTGAGCGTGCTGTGAGCTGGTGGCCAAATGACAAATGTGTGACAAAAGGTTGCATTCTCCAACCCTCTTGATTCAATATTGGTGCACTAAAGACATCAGGCTATCTCAGTAGCGCTGGGCACGAGGGAAGGACAGGCCATGGACAGGGAACCAGCTCATTGCAGGGCACATTCATGGAGGGCCGGTTTGGAATCACACAGTTTACCCGACAAGAAAGCTTTTAAGATTTGAGGAAGGAAAATCCACCATATACACATGAAGACCAACACAGATAACGGCCAGATGATGCATTAAGTGCCGAGGCAAGAGATCTGTGAGGTAGCAATCCTAACTACTGTGCCTGCTGAATGAAAAAGGTGCCATACTGGTACTGTAATGTTTAAAAGTTTGGAATCACTAAGACATTTTAAAGCTTTGGTAAGAAATTGACACTTTGTTTTATCAAGGTACCATGACATTAATTTAAAAATCAAAAATTAAAAATCAATACTGGCTACTACTGCTTCAAATAGCTGGTTTGTAATCTATCATTCACATATGACTGCAAAGCCCCATTTTCAGCAGCCATTATTACAGTAACCTAGTAAATAGATAGATAGATAGATAGATAGATAGATAGATAGATAGATAGATAGATAGATAGATAGATAGATAGAAAATGCACTATATAATAGATAGATAGATAGATAGATAGATAGATAGATAGATAGATAGATAGATAGATAGATAGATAGATAGATAGATATGAAAGGTACTATATAATAGATAGATAGATAGATAGATAGATAGATAGATAGATAGATAGATAGATAGATAGATAGATATGAAAGGCACTATATAATAGATAGATAGATAGATAGATAGATAGATAGATAGATAGATAGATAGACGTGAAAGGCACTATATAATAGATAGATAGATAGATAGATAGATAGATAGATAGATAGATAGATAGATAGATAGATAGATAGATAGATACTTTATTAATCCCAAGGGGAAATTCAGATACTCCAGCAGCAGCATACTGATAAAAAACAATATTAAAAGAGTGATAAAAATGCAGGTATAACAGACAATAACTTTGTATAATGTTAACGTTTACCCCCGAGGGTGGAACTGAAGAGTCGCATAGTGTGAGTCAGAGTAGTCATAGACATAGCAGTCCACTCCATTAGCCCATCCTTAATCAATCATGTTTAAATACTGATTGGTTATTAGAGAAACCTTTGTAACCGCGTTAGCAAAGCTGATACCTGTTACTCTGTTCAAAAAGGCAAGTAAATCGCAAGGTGCTGGCATTCCTAAAATTCAATTCTGGGTTCCAAACTGGCCAAAACACGACAGCTTTCTCAAGAAACACGTCGGTCTGTTGATTTTAACATGAAGGTTATTCCATCTGACAGACTGGCAACTAAAGATTTCATTCAGAGGTTTCCATTATTGTCTTGAGAGAAGGGGGCAAACTGGATCTGACAGAATAGAAAAAGAAGGGGGAAGGCCCCACTGCACAGATGGCTATAATTTTAAATCAATTTAATGGAATCTTGATAAAAAAAATGTCAATTTCTATCTAAAACATGAAAATTTCTAGGTAATTCCAAACTTTTCAACAGCAGTGTAAAAGTGCTGGATTTGATTTTGAGGTTTTCCACTGTGATTTCTCATGATCAGACATTTTTTATTATATACAGAAAGGGTACAATCGTGCTCACCCGCTCGTTCCTGGTCTCTGTCCCTGTGTAAAACGCCATTCAGCATTTGCAGGTTTTTGCTAAAAAGGAAACAAAAACAAAAAGAACACACATTTTGAAGTTTACAGAAGAAGACCAGGCAGTAATAAAATTTCACAATAAATAAACTTTGAGGTCATTTTTACACTCTTCTGTGACTTGGCCTTGGCTGACAGCTCTTCACTTACCAAAATACAGGGAACTGAAAGCCAGGAGGGAGTTGAAGAATTCAGAGAACTTGGAGAATCTTCTGAAACATTTGTTACAGGATATTGTTTGGAAAATACAATTATTAAATTATTACTTATATAATTCAGGAAGAAAAATGGATGTTAGTAGTGGAGCTGCAAAAAAATAACTAAAATTAGAAGAGTCCCGGAGCTTTGCTTGCCAACACAGACACACGTTGTGTGGAGCGACACTGCAGAGCTGAATATGGCATTGCGTCTTCATATTTTTGTAAAAACAGAGAATTTATTATCCACTGATAAGCACCCTGTAATGATGCAGCAGCTAAAACCTCACATTCTCAGTCTTTATGTGCATATGCTGCTTACATTTTTATTTTTTTTATTGTTATATCTAGATTTTTGTGTTCACCTCAATGTTTAGATTGGGTTATCTCAAGAACACTCCAGGGTACATAAGGGTTGCTGACAATCTCAAATATGTCCTATCTGCCTAAACTCAGACCCTGGTCGAAAACAATCGTGGAGGTCACTGTGAAGCAAATCTCTAAAGGTCCTTCTGAAGGTCCAACTACTCCCAGACTCCTGAGATGAAAATGGCCAGCAGTGCGTGTGGGTCTGAATTGGGAGAGTGTAAGTGTGGTTGTGTATGTGTTTGGGTCTGGGATGGACTGGCATCCTGTCCAGAGCTGGTGGTGTATTGTGTGTGCCCAGTGCTGCCACAGAAGACTGCAGCCTTCTCTCATCTGAAATGGATTAAATGTTCTTGAGAATGTCAGAAGAGATCATGTGCTTGCTGAAGCTTTGCAGTTTTTAAACATGAGTGGCAGAAGTGTAGAAATAAGAGCATACATAACATAACATGACATGATATTATCGAATCCACTTAATCCAAATCAGAGTTATTGCAAGAAACAGCCCTGGATTTGGTGCCAGTTTGTTACTGAATGCACTTTAATACATGCAATTAACCAAATAATTCGGGATTAATAAAGTATCTATCTATCTATCTATCTATCTATCTATCTATCTATCTATCTATCTATCTATCTATCTAATTCTGAGACTAGAATGCTGGTGACTTCAATCAGGGGAACTTTGGAAGAAACAGACTTCTAACAAGAAGTTCTATTTGTGGACAAAACAAGCTGTGTCTGCTCTCTCCAAATGTTAATGCTTTGAAAAGTAAACCTGTGGGCAAATCTGACAACATCTTACTCACACATACAACCCTGTTATCAGACGACAGAAACTCTCACATCATTCAAGCCAGAAGATCTTGAGTGTGTTTTTGGGGATGGAGGGGGTATGGAGGGGTTGCGGCTTGTTACATATTTTTCTTTTTTTTTTGTGATATTTTTCTTCAGCTTCTGTAAAGTTTTAATTTACCCTTGGGAACAATCAAAGAAGTATGTATGTATGTATCTATTGTGGTCTATGGCCGGCTTGTCATCATGGCTAATACCCCCAGGCCGCCACATGGAGCTCTCCCTGCAGCATGGAGGTGCCCTAGATGCCAGCAGGGAATCATGGATTATGGAGTTTTCCTTTACAAACCTGCTGGATACCCCGGGGCCAAAAAAAAACGCTGCAGGGAGGCCTAGAGAGTCGCATGTGCCCTATAACCCGGAAGTGCGTCATAGGCAAAGTGACTGCGGAAGTGACGTGCTTCCGGGGTGAAGAAAAGGACTTTGTATCTGTCCCGGAAGTGATAAAGAATCACGTGGACTGGGGATTGGGAACACTTCCGGGTCAGGGAATATAAAAGGACTGTGGCAGCTCCCAGACGGCGCGCTGAGCTGGGTGGTAGGAGGGCAACGTGTCTGGGAGTGGAGGATTGATTATTGTAGTTATTGTGGTTTATTTAATGAGTATAGTGGTGGAGAGGGTGCTTTGCGCACTGTCGATAATAAATAAAGTCAACTTTTGGACTTTTACCTGGTGTCTGGCGTCTTGGACAAGGGTTCAAGGGAGCAATAGCGCCCCCTATCTGTCACACTATGTATCCATCTATCTATCTAACTGGGATGTGAGAAGAAAAATACATCATGTTGATGGATCTTTTGGGCCCTAACCCTAACTGCATCGCTCTACAGAACTGCTCTGGCAAGACTATACGTTAATGACAGACCAAGAAAACCTGAACTTAGCCTGTTATCTTCAGCAAACAATGTCCTTTTAAAATCAGGAACCCAGTTTTATTTCACAGATCGAGATCTATCAATCTATCTATCTATCTATCATGGGAAACCCTGTTTTAAATTTGACCCAGAAATTACTTCCAGCATCATGCCCAGGTCGTCCAGAGTATTTCTCCCCTGGCAGCACCCTCTGGCAGTGTCCAAACACCCCTACAGGGGTGCGTTTCCAGACTCCAATTCCCATGCAACCCTGTGGGAGTCTTTAATTGGGTTCAGCCCCGAGGAGCACTGCCCTATGTTGCTAGGGAGAATGGACTGCTCCTGGTATGCCCGTTTACCCAGTTTGTCTATCATGTCCTCCTGGCCAGGCAAGAATACTTGCTTGCTTCCTTCATGGCACCTAAACCAGGTAGCATTAGACACAAGGCAGGAGCTAACCCTAGATGGGATGGCACTTTATCACAGTTCACAGACTCACTCTTACTAGGCTAATTTAAGGTCACCAGTATGGTCATATTCAACAAATCGAAGTGCATTCTGTATTAGACATCATCCTAAATTACAAAACAAAATATTCCAAAAATGATTTTCTTTATTCTACAATTGTAGTAGGTGATGTGACATGCGGAGGTCAAACAGGCAATCGGGTGGCGAAGAATGAGCAAGCAACTCTGCAACGTAACCACTAGGCTACAAATGCCCCAAAGGACACATTCCAAAAAGAAACCCACCACCCAGATTTGACATTACTACTGAGAGGCGCAGGGATCATTTTGCACATTTGTTCCATCTGTTACAACATTCGGACTTCCAGGGTGATTTAGGGCCAAATAAAATTGGAGCGATGAAAATAGACCCCTGTTTTATAATACCAAAAGAGAGCTAATCAATCGTAAATGCTAAAAGCCAGCACCACACATCTGCTTTGCATTTTAAACATATGTGAGTGACTATTTTAAAAACTGCTTTTCATCTTTTCCCTCAGTTAACCCACTGGGTTCTGCCTTTAAACGATGAGCAGAAGTGATTATGTTGTGCTCAGCCTTCTAAGCCTGATGGTAAGCAGCTCAGCGTTCCAGAGCTTCCCTCAAGGCTCTGTTGGGGGCTTAGTGAAAATCATTAATCTGCTTCCAAAGGAACAATCTGATAGGAGGCAGTTGCACATTTTATACTTGCGCTCCAGATTTTCAGCACAAAGGACGAGATACAGATATGCAAAGGATCCAAACGTCAGCCACGGAGAAGACAAGGTATGACACTCGTTGTGGTCTGTAGGAGAATGATTCACCAAACAAGCTGAGATGTTAAAACAGGATTTGCTATGTGACGTTAACAGATCTGTACATTCTTATCAAGAAGGCCATCGATTTCCTATGTTTGCCTGCTTCATTATGGGGTCATGAAAAGCAAAGCACTACAAAGGGAGGCAAGCTTAGTTCAGGATGTTACTGGCATGCAGCTCCCTTCTGCTCCGACCATATTGAACTAAGAGAGCCTTAGAAAAGCAAACAGTTTTAACTAAAGATCTCAGCTATCCTACACACTTACTCTTCCTCCCTTTTCCATTCAGGACTATCGGCGTTCATACCATTGGATTCCGAGTTTGTTTTTATCTACATGTCATCAGGTTACTGAGTGCTAATATATTATATATATATATATAATGTTCCATTAAACATCCATCCATCCAGTATCCAACCCGCCATATCCTAACTACAGGGTCACATGGGTCTGCTGGAGCCAATGCCAGCCAACACAGTGTGCAACGCAGGAAACAAACCCCGGGCAGGGCGCCATCCCACCGCAGGGCACACACACATACACCCAAACACCAGGGACAATTTAGAGTCGCCAATGCACCTAACCTGCATGTGTTTGGACTGTGGGAGGAAACCCACGCAGACACGGGAAGAACATGCAAACTCCACGCAGGGAGGACCCGGGAAGTGAGTCCAGGTCCTCATAGGTGGCGCAGTGGTAGTGCTGCTGTGGAAGATTGTGGGTTTGCTTCCTGGTTCCTCCCTGTGTGGACAGTGTTTTGAGTACTGAGAAAAGCGCTATATAAATGTAATGAATTATTATTATTTTATTGTTAGGTCTCCTAACTGCGAGGCAGCAGCGCTACCACTGCGCCACCGTGCCGCCTCCATTAAACATTTGAAATTCTATTTATTTTAGCAGAATTAAGCAAGCACTCTTAAAAATAAAGTTCAAAATGGCTGGCTGGCAGTCAAACACACTTCCCCAAAGCTGTGAGGGCATGACTCTAAACAATGTCCCACAGAGGAGCTCTTGTTGGAGATAACATCATGTTCTGTACTTGGTTTATAAGAAACCATTTATCATTCTGTATTCTCCTCCAGGTTTTGTATCTTAATGATCGTTCAAAGAAGTCACTATGATGGATTTGCCTTGTGAAACTCCTTTCTTTATATGGGCATACCAAGCAATTACTTCTAAAATTACAACATTAATAAATCCTAAAAAAAAATCAAACTAAAAGCTGGAACAGGACAGCAGAGTAGTGCTATGGTGAGTGCCGCTGCTTCAATGATTCGGTGATCTGCCTTCAAATCCCATTTTTGGAAAATATTATTGTAGCGTTTATATGTTCTCCCTGTGTCTTTGTGAGTTTCTCTCCCAAATACACAAATTCTACAACAGCAACACACTTTTTAGTGATGTCAACTTTGCCTTTTGTGTGTGTTTGGACCCTTTAAAAGACCAGCACCCTACTCGAGGCTCTTTAGTGCCTTCGACTGCCAGGATAGGCTCCAACCCCTGGAATCGTGAATTGGTGTCAGATATCAGGACCGTTCTTAGGCACAGCCAAACTAGGTGACTGCCTAGGGCCTGCGCTGCCAAGGGGGCCCCACCGGGCGCTTTTGTTTTTAAGCAAATAGCCTACAACTTACAGGTCCATATATTTCAGGAGTACAAATTTTCTCTGGTGGCGGAATTATCAATATGGTTACGCACGAGCAAAGAGGAAGCAGTGACGACAGGCAGAATCGAAGTGACGGAGTGGTGGGGCACTGATCATCCACCTCGCCTGCCTCCAAGCGTCTGCGCAACAAATCGATCACACTGTAAATAGCGGAAGCTGGGAAGATAAAAACCATTCCACAAAGTGACTCGACAGTTGGTGGTTTACTCCGTTCCTCCGTCTGTCTGCTCTACCGTAATTATACGTGTAGGCTATCTTTTCTGTCAAAAAAGGAAAAGAGGTAGTGGGACATAAATCTCTCGTCTGAGGTCCATTTTGCAACTTCACAATTCAGGTTTATCCTCAGCTCTGGTTGGACCCCCCCTACCTACACTCCATGGCTAAGGCCCTCAAAAACCTAAGAACGGCCCTGCAGATATGTGGGCATAGGGAATATCTTATGGGGTTGTGCAGGACAAATACTAGGAAGGAATTGCATGTGACACCAACCCTCATTTCGCTGTGTTTACTATAATTCATGGTGGTTTACACCACAAAATATCCATACATCTAATATCTAACCAACTTAATATGGCCAGCTGCTGAAAATATGCACTTTTTCAGAGTGGGTTGGTTAATCCATTCCGTCCATCCATCCATCCATCCATCCATCCATCCATTTTATAACCTGCTTATTCAGGTGGCTCTTCACAGCAATGCCACAGGGGGCACCACTTTTGGTTTCAAAAAGCACCATTCATGTAAAAGTCCCAGAACGATCCGTTATTGACTTAAAATCTTTGACAGGTTCCATAAATAGTTAGGAATAGATGATCAGAGATGTGTGAAATACCAGGGGCTTCCTGACTTATAAAGGACTCTCCGTGCAAACAATAACAGGCGAATTTCAAACAAGGCCAGATTAAGCCCCCCCCCCTCCACAGGCCCCTGGGTGACCCAATAAAATGAGCACCACCTTTTAACCTGTTCATTTCATTGAATGGGGGGAGTGAGGAGGGCAAATTCCCCGTGGAGTTTTGAGCATGCAGTCACTCACAAAAAAAGGACATGCTTGCCAAGAAATTTGAAAACACGCTCAAACCTTAAGATATAAAGTATGGTATGAAAAAATCCCAGGCTAACCAGGAACCCCTGATGGTAGAGTTTTCTTCATCTGTCAGAGTCCTGCTCCTCAGCCTTCTATACTTTAAAGATTTATGCTTTGTCCTCAAATTCAGCCCATGTCACATTAGAAGACTTTTCCAGTGGTTTTCACTCATAGCGTTCATTTACAAAATCTTTGCATGTCAAAGGCAGTTGCCGGCGCTCCACCATGAAGCCAACCACCTAACGTGACTTACCTACTGACTGAGGCCACTAATTTACGGCTGGCAACAATAAGCTCAAATGGGGTTTCATGTTTTTCTTTACTTATAGAGGCGGGCAGTGTGTGCATGAGAGTTGACAATTGAATACTCGTCCAGAAATAAAATACACAGAATGCAATAATGAAGAATTAGGAATATGTGTGTTTTGAACCTTGTAAACAGAAGAGCCGCTCGTCTTTCTGAAGTCTCATGTTTAATGTTTTAAAACAGAAAACAGGAAAAAAGGGCAGCTCAACTAGCTGAGAACCCTTCACAAAATGCTGGTACAGTGCCAGCTCTACCAGGCAGTAAGCTACTGACTATCACAAAAAAGGGGCAAGCACAGCCTCTGCTGGACCTACAATTTTGGGGCCCTGAAAGTTGAACTGTTATGAGGGACCCTTCACAACCAGCAACAAGGTCTGGGTAACCACTTTCATCTTCTTCATTGGGGTTGTTCCATGACAGATCACCACCAATTTTTAATTTTATCACTGTATCGTTCCATTTTCCAACCCGCTGAATCTGAACACAGGGTCATGGGGGTCTGCTGGAGCCAATCCCAGCCAACACAGGGTACAAGGCAGGAACCAATCCCGGGCAGGGTGCCAACCCACCGCAGGACACACACAAACACCAAGGACAATTTAGAATCGCCAATCCACCTAACCTGCAAGTCTTTGGACGGAAACCCACGCAGACACGGGGAGAACGTACAAACTCCACACAGGGAGGACCCGGGAAGCGAACTCGAGTCTCCTAACTGCAAGGCAGCGGCGCTACCACTGCGCCACCGTGCTGCCCCTACCACTGTATCTCAGATCTTAAATCAAATTATTGTACTGAATTACAATATATTAAATTATTATAAACAGTACAGTAGATTGACAAAATTTTAAAGCACTGTGGACAATGGTGGCTTCTGTGGCCCTGCGGTTTAAACTTCATTAATTTCATAGTGGATCCACCCCAGAGCGCAGCTGTGCACCCACATGGTAGACATGCCTAGCAATTTTCAGTCGTGTAATTTCACACGGGGCAGTGATTGCAGCCAACATGTCTGATATGTCCCATGAAAAAAAGGAACCATTATTTTTAAGAGTGCAGGGTCGCAGGGGCAGCTGGAACCCGTCCCAGCGATTATCATGCACAAAGCAGGAACAATACCTGGACGGGACGCCAACACATCACAGTGGTTGCTTAATAGTTATTTATGAGTGGGCTTTACCTTTATTTCTGATAACATTCAAACACACGGTCTAGGCCTGAACCTCATACCCAGTGCTTCAAGGATGTGCTACAGTCTTAAAAATATTGTTTCTATAGAGGCATTTTATTGGGTTGTTTTTTTCCTTACAGATCCATTGCTTCCCAAAGAATCATTTCATTATCGGAAAGGTTCTTTGCACACAACATCAGTTCTTTGGGCTTTGAAAAGGTTACTAATATGTGGATAAAACAGAAGCCTTTATACTATGGCGGACTACCTAGCTGAATCCTAGCAGATTAAGAAAACGTAAACTTAGGCCTTTGTGATTGTACGCAGCAATAAGCAGTCTGTGTAAAATCATGAAGCCATTGGTATTTCACAAATCTGTTACCATCTGTCCTCTTGTTTTGGAACCTGATACTAATCGAAACATATAAAGGCTCGTTCTGGAACCTTCAGATGGATGATCCTTTTTGGGGACCAAAAATAGTTCCTCTACAGAATCGCTCTGAAGAACCCCCTTTATTTTTAAGAGCACATGGTGCCACACGGCTCCGAACTGAACAGGCAAGACTGGCTAAATAAACATAACGGCTTAATGACACAATTCTTAACAAAGTCAAGAGCCATGAAGAAAGAAAACAAAATCAAAAGCAACACCTTTAAAAGTCCCTAAATGCCAAACCTACGCAATTCTAACAACGCAGGCACCGAATATTTCGACATCCCAAGTGATGAAAAGTTCAAAGCCCGGCTGTCAGCCTGTGACTCCTCCCCCTGGAGGCTCCCCTCCCCCGAGCACATTTCATGGAGGATGCGGTTACAGACACACAAACACATCAGCATGCGAGCTCACACACATCCAGACATGTTTCTCACCTCGTTGGCAGTGTTAATTAAATTATTGCTAGACACGGATATGTCAATGGGGTTCGTATTGCCCATGGGTGTAGAAGGGCTACAAGTCTGAAAGAACATAAAGTCACTCCTGTCTGATACGGGTGAAAAGCAGGGCCTGTAACACTGGGAGTCCATTGTACCGGACACTACTTCCACGTATTTGATGGGTCCATCTGGATTGAGCTGCAGATGCAGGTTTTTCTGAGATCTCTGAAAAGCCTCCCTTGATCGCAGTGTTTTCCTGCTGCTGCAACATGAGTCAAAGCAGGATCCGTGTGATCCACTGTGCCTGAGGCATTTCACCAGCAGAATCACAAATGTCAAAAAGGAAACAAGTGAAACAGAAGCTAAAGCGATAATCAAGTAAAGAGTAAGGTTAGAGATGTTCTTTTGCTTTGCAGTGCTATCCTTAAATTCATAGGACCTTTCTGGGCCGTTCTCCTCCACAGTTATACGAACTGTCACTGAAGTAGAAAGTGAAGGTTGACCATTGTCCCGAATGACAATCACAACATTGTGAACATTTGTATCCACCTCTTGTAGAGGGCGACTCGTCCTGATTTCCCCAGTGTAGGCCGCCACCTGAAACGGGCCACCATCTTTGCCCTTGGGGATGCTATAAGAGAGCCACGCATTATGGCCGCTGTCTGCATCCACTGCCACAATTTTTGTGACGAGGTATCCGGCATCAGCAGAGCGGGGTACGGTCTGCTGCAGGGGTGTCTCGTCGGAGTGATGGGGATACACCACCTCTGGGGCATTATCATTCTGGTCCAAAATGAAAACATTGACAGTGGCATTGGAGCTCAGTGCTGGGCTGCCAGCATCCTTGACCTGTACATGAATCTGAAAAAGATTAATCTGTTCATAGTCAAAAGAGCGCATCGCATAAATGTTTCCATTTTCTGAGTTTATGTACACAAAAGAGGAAACAGATGTTTCATGAGTGGTGCTGTCCAAGATTGAGAAAGAAAGCTGTGCGTTTTTGTCCAAATCAGCGTCACTGGCTGAAACTGTGCAAATCAGAGATCCTGGTAAATTATTCTCTTTTAAATGGATGGTATAGGCAGGCTGAGAAAACACTGGGGCATTGTCGTTAACATCTGAGAGGTTGACAGGAAGTATAATTTTTGTGGAGAGAGGAGGGGACCCAGAGTCAGTTGCTGTCACAGTGATGTTATATTCATTTTGCTCTTCACGATCCAGAGGCCCGTCTGTCACTAAGGAATAGTGGTTTTCAAAGGATGACCTTAATTTAAATGGCACGCCTGGTGGTATCCTCAGATGCACTTCCCCGTTTGGGCCTGAATCCGGGTCTCTGACACTGATAAGAGCTATTACAGTGCCGGGCACCGCGTTTTCTGACACTGGGCTGGACAGAGACGTTAAGATGACCTCTGGTTCGTTATCATTCACGTCTATAATTTCCACTTTGACGTTACAATGTCCCTCCAATGCTGGAGTGCCTTTGTCTCTAGCTTGAACGTTAATGTCATAGGCTACCCCGGCCTCAAAATCAATCACATCTTTCACTCTTATCTCCCCAGTCTTCGGGTCAACCTCAAAAAGCTGTCGCACTGATTCTGTAGTGTGCTTACTTAAGGCATAAGACACTTGACCGTTGTCGCCGGCGTCCATATCTGACGCATTGAGCCTCAGTACCAGGGTGCCAGCGGGCGAGTTCTCGGCCAGCCGTACTCTTTTCAGCTTCTGCTCACACACGGGGGTATTGTCATTGACATCGAGAATACTGATGCTCACCGTGGCCGTGCCCGACTTCTCTGGTTTCCCCCCGTCCAGAGCGGTCAGTAGAAGGCTGAAAGCAGCGTGCTTCTCTCTGTCCAGCGCCTTCTGAATCACCAGTTCGGGAATTTTGCTCCCATCGTCACCGATTTCAACATTCAAAGCAAAGTGCTCATTAGCACTCAGGCTGTAGCTTCGCAGACCATTCGAGCCCACGTCCAGATCCTGCGCGATTTCAAGTCGAAACTTGGATCCCATCGGGGCAGCTTCCGAAATCTCCAAAGGGAGACTTTTAGAGAGGAACTGAGGCGCATTGTCGTTCACGTCCGTAATTTCCACCACCACGCGAAATAACTCTAAGGGGTTTTGGAGGAGCAGCTGGAGATGCAGGGAACATGTTAAGCTGAAACCACAGATGAGCTCTCTGTCTATTCGATCTTTGACGAGCAGAGCACCGTTCGTTGAGTCAACCTGGAAATACTGCTTACCCGAATCAGTCACCACGCGTAGTTGGCGATCCGAAATCTTCACCGCACCCAGTCCCAAATCCTTAACGATATTTCCAACAAAGGCGCCAGGGCTCAGCTCTTCGGGAATGGAATATTTCAGCTGCCCGTTAACAAAAATCCAAAGGTAAGAAAAGCAGCAGCACAATAGCTGCCACTGCAGCGAACACGTCCTCCTCTTGCAGTCCATTGTGAGAGGAGCTTCCCGTTATTTAATCCACGGGGCTTTGTGTCGGTCGAGTATCGGTACATTACACAGTGGACAATGGATGTAAAACAAAGCGAAACAAAAATCCCCGAATAAAATAAAAAAGGAAAAAATCCATTTCGCCTCACATGCGAAGAGCTGAAGGGTTACGCTGATTTTAGAGAGGGGCGGGGGAACTGATCGCCGCGCGCAATCCAGCACCTCATTGGTGGACAGCGCCGCACGCTCTGCTCCAATGGCAGCTGCAGTGGAAATCTTAAAGGCACAAAGTGCTTTAAGGAAAGTGGCATTTGAGACGCTGCTTCCCAAGCTTTTGAAAGCCACGGTGAGTGCTGAGTGGGTTTATTACATTATTTTAGGAAGTCGTGGCACAATGGACTTGGGGCACTTCTTACTAAATCACACAGAAAAAAAAATCTGCTTAAGATAAATTCCCTCGCAGCATCAATGCGACAACAGCACAGCTTAGATTAAAACTCGGTCACTAAATGTGTATATCCCTTTAAGACTGTGATGGAATTTCCAGAGCATTTAAGAAGATAATACCTTCTATGTCTTAGAATCAAAACGTATTGTACTATTGAAAGCGTTTCGTATTCGTTTTAACATATTACACGCAAACAAATACGGGGCAGCAGATCTCACACTTAAAGCAATAGGATGACAGTCTGCTAAAGTCATCAATGAAGCTATTGTTGCTACTGCACATTTTTCTAGCCGTTCTCCGGCTTGTACGTGGTCAGTTTCTGCTTAGTTTGAAAGAAAAAGAAAAAGAAAAAGAAAGAAAGAAAGAAAGAAAGAAAGAAAGACGCAGTGTAATGTGATTAAGACAAATGTTTAAAAAATGTTTATCATAAAGTCAAGTCACATTTATTTATTGTTTTTTTTTAATTGAGATCAGACTTTACAGCTCACAAAAGTAGCAGAAGTATTTAATTATACAAAATTCCTGATCGTAATCTGATTTCAAATTTCAATAAACAGACTTTCATTGCTTTACCTTTATTAATCTAATGCAAAAATTCTTAGTAAGTCTTTTTTCCACTTTAAATGCATTTAACAAGATTTACTGAATTTCCGTGTTTAAAAATTCTATTTTATTTTCTGACAAATCTTTATCATTTTAGCCGTTACTTTGTAATGACCAATTAAATGGAATGACACCAAAGTTTCCGCTATTGTTCGCTCCTGTGTTTGCTGTTACGCAATTGTCAATATTTTAAGCCATACTTCAAAATTGTGGTACTTTTATGATACAGTGTGGTTTCTGTAGAATCATTGTTTGACAAAGAACCATTTCATTCTGAGAAAGGTGTGATCAAACTGTACAGTGGGAAGCAACTGCAATATTAATTGAAATAGAAGCCAAAATAAAAGCAGGAACAAATGAAATCAAAATCTGAAACCACGGTGGCCGTCAAGATCAAGGATAGCCATTTTAGAGTGTTAACCTGTTATGCTAGGCTTTAAATACCCACCCAAAGCCCCCCAAACACCTGTCTGTGTGAGTGTGTGTACCACTCACACACGGAGAAAATATGCAAACCAGCTGCAGATAGTGAACAGGTTGGAATTAAAACACAGCCCGTTAGAACATCATTAATAAACAGGCACGTGGACTGCCTCACTTTCTAATTCATTTTGAGTATTTCTTCTTTTAAATAATATCCCTTGAAATGAATGAGCAACAGCTGGTGGAGCAAATTATAAACTAGGTAAAATGGACCATTTTTACTTGTATATACAGTAAATTTCCACAATCAAAAACTTATTATATATTTTTAAAAATATTATAATCTGTAAAATCAATGAAACTGCTCACAACTTGCTAGCACCACAGGGATTTCAGGAGTGTTCTGTCCAGTTTTAATCATAATTTGCTCCTAATGTGAAATATGCTAATCATCTCACTATATATCATGTATCATATATTTTATATATATATATATATATATATATTTTTTCAAAAATAAATGGAGTTTTGAAAAATGAGTAACTGTACTGTATCAACACATTCACACTTATTTTTTAAATTGCTTCATATTAATTTATCATACACGTTGGGCATAAAGTTCTAAATTAATTCAAGAAGTAAACTAAATGAATTATTTAAAAACTTTAACAAATATCAGATAGTAGAGACTTTCTTTAATAAAGAAACGGGACATCAGCAGCCTTGTTGAGACTTTGGGATAAACCGGGTCTGGGATAAAAGCAGCTTTATCAGGTGTGCAACAAATTGTACCACCAGGGGTCGCAGTAATAACTGTCTTAATTAGGCAGAGTAAATATATTTTTAAATAATCTATCAGAATTATGAGATTTTCTTGATTATTAACTACTAATCAAAAACATAAAATAATCAAAGTTTGTGTATTAGACAATATCTATGTTATGGAATTATGTCAATATTTTAATTAATTTGTGCTCACATAACTTTTTTCAGTCTCAAATAAATTATTCCAATTACTTTTTATATGTTTGGGATAAATCAATGTTTAATAACCTGAGGATATTTTAATTGCAGGATGAGAGAACCTAGAAACAAGAACTCTTTATTTCTTGCCCTTTAAATTCAATTAAAGTTAATGAACAAAAATCTGTATTAGCCACATTTTGCTTGAGTTCTAATTATACCACTTGTGAAAAATGTAGGCGTTTTATGAATGAAGGATCTTTCTATATATTAATTTTCTAAACCTGGTTACTTGATTCCCGGGGTTGCGGGGATAAATGAATGAATCAATTTCCATGCTATCTCTTACATGTCCTAGTATAGAAAGACTTTTAATATGCAGTTGAGATTAATAAATAAGCACAGTAGCATAGATAAAGCAGACAATATAAGCAACTGTCAGACATGTAAAAGAGGAAATACAGCATAGCACAATAAATTAAGATATCTATCTCTCTATCTATCTCTCTATCTATCTATCTATCTATCTAGTTTTCATACAGTTTGTTATAGTCTTATTTCATACATTTAGTCAGCATTTAGCATTGTCTCCTGGTTTCACTTCTGGTCCAGTGTCTGTTTTTGTGGATTTGTTTTAAGTCCCCCCCCCATGTCCATGTGTGTTTTTCTCCCAAATACCAGAAACAGACATTTTACGGAAGCTACCAAATATTACATTGGACCAGAGTGAGGGAATTTGAAGGTGCCTGTGAGAATTGCCTTTAATGGATTGTTTCACTACGCAGGGTTGGCTCGTGTCTTACACTTGACACTATCTATCGCTGTGGTTCAGATTCTGCAATAAGGTTTAATGGGTTCAGATAATAGAAAATAAATGTGAAAAAAAGAAAACATTTTTAAAATGGTGGATAAGGAAACAGGCAAATAAATGTCTAATGTGTCGCTGAAACTGAAACTATGTGAAGTGTGAAGATGTCAATTTTATCAGTTTCCCACTGCACTCTCATTATCCCTGATTAGCTTGGATGAATATTTTCAGTTTGGTGACACTTCCAGCAATACATTTTCTGTAGTGTTTTTTTAAACACTTTAGGCTATATTTAATAAACTGTGTTTATATATGACAAAAATTATGAAAACGATAACTACACTTGTGAAAAAAATCACTGTGAAGATGTTAAGGGACAAATCATTAATTCTAGGCAATATTTTAAAGAAACTGTGTCAACAGTATTTTTTATATAGTTTAATTTCCTAATGTATGCATATTACTACTATACATAATGATAGCTGTATAATACTGTGTAATGCTGAACAATGCCAAATTTGTATATTGGTGTAATGCCTCAGAAATCAGTACTATGTAAATTATAATACTTAAGAAATATTCTGCTTTGATATATATATATATATATATATATATATATATATATATATATATATATATATATATATATATATATATATATATATATATATACACTCACCTAAAGGATTATTAGGAACACCATACTAATACGGTGTTTGACGCCCTTTCGCCTTCAGAACTGCCTTAATTCTACGTGGCATTGATTCAACAAGGTGCTGAAAGCATTCTTTAGAAATGTTGGCTCATATTGATAGGATAGCATCTTGCAGTTGATGGAGATTTGTGGGATGCACATCCAGGGCACAAAGCTTCCGTTCCACCACATCCCAAAGATGCTCTATTGGGTTGAGATCTGGTGACTGTGGGGGCCATTTTAGTACAGTGAACTCATTGTCATGTTCAAGAAACCAATTTGAAATGATTCGAGCTTTGTGACATGGTGCATTATCCTGCTGGAAGTAGCCATCAGAGGATGGGTACATGGTGGTCATGAAGGGATGGACATGGTCAGAAACAATGCTCAGGTAGCCGTGGCATTTAAACGATGCCCAATTGGCACTAAGGGGCCTAAAGTGTGCCAAGAAAACATCCCCCACACCATTACACCACCAGCCTGCACAGTGGTAACAAGGCATGATGGATCCATGTTCTCATTCTGTTTACACCAAATTCTGACTCTACCATTTGAATGTCTCAACAGAAATCGAGACTCATCAGACCAGGCAACAGTCTTCAACTGTCCAATTTTGGTGAGCTCGTGCAAATTGTAGCCTCTTTTTCCTATTTGTAGTGGAGATGAGTGGGGTCTTCTGCTGTTTTAGCCCATCCGCTTCAAGGTTGAGCGTGTTGTGGCTTCACAAATGCTTTGCTGCGTACCTCGGTTGTAACGAGTGGTTATTTCAGTCAAAGTTGCTCTTCTATCAGCTTGAATCAGTCGGCCCATTCTCCTCTGACCTCTAGCATCAACAAGGCATTTTAGCCCACAGGACTGCCGCATACTGGATGTTTTCCCTTTTCACACCATTCTTTGTAAACCCTAGAAATGGTTGTGCGTGAAAATCCCAGTAACTGAGCAGATTGTGAAATACTCAGACCGGCCCGTGTGGCACCAACAACCATGCCACGCTCAGAATTTCTTAAATCACCTTTCTTTCCCATTCTGACATTCAGTTTGGAGTTCAGGAGATTGTCTTGACCAGGACCACACCCCTAAATGCATTGAAGCAACTGCCATGTGATTGGTTGATTAGATAATTGCATTAATGAGAAATTGAACAGTTGTTCCTAATAATCCTTTAGGTGAGTGTGTATATATATATATATATATATATATATATATATATACAGTATATGGTTAGTTCTACTGCCACACAACTCCAGAGACCAGGGTTCAGTAAGCTAGTGGGAATTTGCAAGTTGCATCCCAAAGAATGCCTTTTGCATTACTGGCCACACTGGATTGATGTGGTTTGAGTGAATGTGCCCTGCAAAGGACTGGCATTCTAACCAAAGTGCCAGATAGGACCATGATGGGCTCCAGCTTCCTGCATCTATGAAATAGTAAAAAGGAGGTTCATAAAATGGATGGGTAATCATTTCTAAGAATTAAATCAGTTTTTATATCATGCTTTCTCCCAAACTAAATTACTAAAGAAATAAACAGAATCACACAAAATTGTCAGGAATTTTTCTCATAAGGTTCATAGTTCCCAATGGGTTGTTTAACATTCAGCTGTGAAGCATTGCAGTGCTCTCCAAAGACCACAGCGTGAGGAGGCCAAGAACGACAACATTCTCTGCAAATGGAAGAGATGACATAATCTTCTTTAAGTCCCATTCCCAGTTGAAATGTAGACAACATAATTCCAAATATGTGAGCAGAATCAGTTGCATACTAAAGGCAGGAAGTGAATAACATACATTAGCAGATATGGCACCTCCCATAACATGCTGTGGAGTACCTATGTGAGGTTTAGAAACCTTTGTATGTCCACCTGGAAAAACTCACATGACCCCTGTAATTATCAGTGCACAGACATAAACTACAGTCCAGAATATACTTCAAATGTGTCTATAGAGGTTGAATTATGGACCAGAGTGTAGGTTGTGACAAAACAGAGTGGAATTGCTTTCGGAGTCTGAGCTATGTGATCACTTCACAACTTGAAAAAGGATGCTGTTCTCCCTTTTGAACATAAAGACTACCATCAAAGTCTACCAAATGACTCCTTCAGCCAAATTTACAACATTGAAGAGGCACGTTAAATTTTATGGGGCTTTTAAACAGATCTACTGTAATTATACTAAGAGGTCATACACATTGGCTTCAGAAGTTCCTAAAATTGTTTTTCTTGTCATTTAATAATGTCCTCAGTTAAGGTCAATTTTTAATTTCCCTTGTTGAGAACCTGTTGTGATGTCCTAACTCTTTCTTATAATTTATCAAGCTATCCAGAAATTACTCTCTTCAGCCTTACTAAACTCTTCACTTAGACTAACATCATATTTTCTCCCTTTTATGGCCTGTTAGAATGATAATTTGGGGATTTAAGTGAAACATACCTCACTTTAAAGTCTGGAGGCCTTTACATTAATTGGTAGACTTTCCATACCACAGGGGTCAACCAAGAGCTTGGTGTAGCCTTATGAAATACACCTCATAGCAATTGTTTGTTACTGTTGAGAGTCCATGCAGACTCCATGTTCCATCAAATGGTAGATACTCTTCCATAGATTTGTGTTTTGTGAAAAGAGACACATCAATTATGTTTACCCTGTATTCTGACAATGCTCTTTTGTGTGGGCCATTAAAGATCCACGTGGCACTCAATAAACATCTCAAAACCTCTTTTTCTGGAAGTGTAAAGAACACTTGACATCCATCCATCCATTATCCTAACTACAGGGTCACGGGGGTCTGGTGGATCCAATCCCAGCAAACACAGGGCGCAAGGCAGGAAACAAATCCCTGGCAGGGCACCAGCCCACCGCAGGAACATTAGACATTCAAAACAAATATCATGACTATACAGAATGTCATCTCAGAAAAAGAAACACAATTCATCATTCTGGTCATGCCATTGTCTCTAATAGTTCTCTCAAGGTGCCTCTGTCATTTACCATTTAAGTATTAGATTCTGACTGCTTAGTCAATAAGTGGCAAACTCCTTTTAAAGTCATACCACCTCTGCTTGTAAAAGGCTGAGTACTCTGGATAAGCGTTCGGTACATCCACACAAGTAACTGTCACCATTTTTCTGTTGAAAACATATGGTGACTTTGAGGTGATATTATCAGCCAATGACCTAAAGTAGCAGAGTGAATTCTTCCCATAGAATCATCTGATTAGGGAATGAAAGCTGTGTGTAGATGTGAACCTTTCAATATTTCATTAAAACTTTTCATTACCCAATTAAGCTCAGTCAGTGAAGTGCTGTCAGGCATTGTGAAATCCAATTCTGCTGCCCGTGTCTAGTCCTTCTGGATTACCTGTATGTTACTGCACCTTCAGCACTTACCATCTTTAAGCCTAGACTGAGGAGTGGCATCTAATAATAATATAATGTAAAGTATCTTGAGCTATTTGGAATTGCTGCCTATAACATCCTTATTCTTAAGCTAATGTGCCATGGGCAGTTTTAGAAGGAGCAGGAACATCCTGGCGATGTTACTTTCGGATTTCTACAGCACATGAACCTCAGGCATTTCACAGACCATCAGGAGGAGAACCTTCTTAATCCAGGCAGTCATGATGAGAGTTTGAATCCACAGAATAAAAAACAAATGGTTGTTGTGATTCACAAACACATGCTGGTCTGTGAAATACAAATCTATTCTTGTCACATCTTGACAGCTGTAACTCCTTACTGGTAGGAGTACCTGCATGTGCTACCAGGCTGCTGTAGATCAGTGGTTCCCAAACTCGATCCTGGGGATCCCCTGTGGCTGCAGGTTTTTGTTCCAACCAGATTCACAATCGGTGATAATAATCAATAACAACTGATCTTATTTAATTAGCTGGACTTTTTCTTACTGTTCTCTCATTCTACATTCAGAAAAACACAATAGTGTGTTTTTTACATTTATAAGGCATTTAGAAATATTTCTAAAGGTATAAATGCTTAACTCATTTTTCTTGTTTTCCTATTATTTTCTCCTTTTCCTTTGTAGTTTGTTCCCTTCATTTAACCCTAATAGTGACAATTAACAACCACAGGATGATGAAAGCTGCAACGACTTCAATATCAGACCTGCTAATTAGTAAATCATCCATTAAATAACCAGATCACCTTGATAAGCAGAATAAAAATTAGGTTGAAAATACTGCTCTGCAATTAACAACTTTTAAAAACTACCTATTCCCCATATAACTGCTTATTACATTTCAATAAAAATCTACCAAACTCAGTTTGTAATATCTACATTGACTCCAAAACACAGAAACTGGGAAATAATGACTCACTTAATTAGGCTACTGTGGTGGGATGGCACCCTGCCCGGGATTTGTTCCTTGCCTTGTGCCCTGTATTGGCTGGGATTGGCTCCAGCAGACCCCCGTGACCCTATAGTTAGGATATAGCGGGTTGGAAAATAGATGGATGGATTAATTAGGCTGAGTCCAATGAAAAATGGAGGCTGGTTGGAACAAAAACCTGCAGCCACAGTGGGTCCCCAGGACCGAGTTTTGGACCCCCTGCTGTAGATGATTCTACAGCGGTGGTACGTCTTTTGTGTGACCAGCCAAGGTGTGTACGCGTCACACCGCTTTTCAGGTCATTCCACTAGCTTCCTGTTGCTGCATGCATTAAATTAAAATCCTGTTGGTCAATGGGTCAGCACAAATGTGTATGAAGACACTGCTGAGGTGCTGTGCTCCATCTCACCCACTCATGTCTGCTAGTGAACAGGGAGGCATCAAATCTCAGTCCAGACTCTTCTAATGTGGAGCTCTTATAGAAATAAGCTGCTCACCTCCAACCAAGCCGCTGACCCCCTCACTCTGTTTAAGAAGCATTTGAAGGTTCTCTCATTTGGTGAGTATCTGATGCCAGCTTTGATATGTGCTTGTAGCTGAAGAAAGATGAGCTCGTCTTGTGTTGTTCTGTTTGGTGTCAAGCTCTCCACTTGAGATGATCAATATTGTAACCTTGTTCTGTAACACTTGTCCCTTCACAGTTCCCAAGATGATTACGTCTGACCTCTTTTGTAAGTTTTAGATTAAAGCATCCACTGACTGAATATGTTTAAATATAAATGCAGTCAAAAGGGTGGCCATAAACAGTTTAATTTTGTGAACATCAATTTATTTTTATGCTATGAAGCAGACACATCATCAATAAAGCCACCACACACAAGATAATTAGATTTCTACATTTCCATTTACAGTTTCACCCACAAACAGAACTGAAGAGCACCTGAGTGTGGCTTGGCTATTCTGTTAAACATCTCACTGGGTAAGTCTGGACTGTGTCACAGAAAGACAGTTTCCTTATTACAATATTTAACAACCTCACTGTGGCTGGTTTTCATGGAGGTTCTTCTTGACTGCACATTGTAACTAACACACATTAAATTAAGTAATTTCCTGAATCGAGGTATAGGGCCTTTAAATTTCTAATTCAGTCATGATTTTATAACCCTGGAAAAATGTTCTACATTCAAAGGTTTTATATACCATCATATCAAATGATATCTGTTTCTTTTGATGATACTTTTTTGACTTCTTCTTTACATCTGGTTTTCTTTAATTCTCTACCATTCATTTCTTGATTCTTCCTGCACTGCTACCTTGCATCATTCTTTGTAGACACATACTGTATAAGTACCTGATTTATTAGGTTCCTTTTAATAGCTCTCTTTCTTTTCCCTCACACTTTTGTAAACTACACCCTGTTGTATAGCTTTATACTGTAATGGTGATTGATTTATATATATCCTTACGATAAATGGTGCCTTTGATGAAATTGGTCAGATTTACTGTAAAGCGTTTCTGTTATCTGGCTGTGTTGGTTTCTTGAAACATTTGCTTGGATTTATTCCCCCACATAAATTATACATGTGATAAAGACTTTTGTACCATCTTTTTATGGGGTATGCACATAATAGTGCAATATTAAGTGGATGGATTTTAAAACATTTCTAGTAAGGCATGACATAGATTATATATTTACTTCTCAAAAAGTGTTGACTGCTATTGTCAAGTTTCTAGAACAAGAACTGAATAAGGGAGAAGGTCCGACTGTGCATCTTTCATTCTCTGCCACATTGGAAAACTGAAGCATTAAAAATAATGTTGGGCCTTTAATAGCACTTTATTGGGTTGTGTGGTTCCTTGTAAAACCATTGCTTGACAAATGGTTGGTTCTTTGTGCTTTGAAAAACTTCCAAATATATAGGAAAAAAGAAAGAAACTGTTTATGTATAGAAGGTTACGTAGAAAGAGACTCAGATTAAGAAAACTTGGGCTTAGCTTGTGGTTTTGTATTCAGTAAGAGTCCTTTTGAAATCAGGGTCCATTAGCACTTCGCAAATCTGTTACCTTCTAATCATGGTTATTTACAGTATGGAGTCTGCTATGGATCTAAATGAATAAAGGTTCTTTCTGGAACCTTCATGTGGATGGGTCTTTTGGGCCCTAACCCTAACTGCATCACTCTGAATAACTGCTCTGGCACCTTTCATTGTAAGACTCTAAGTTAATGACAGACCAAGAAAGCCTGAACTTAGCCTGTTATCTTAAGCAAACAATGTCCTTTTAAAATCAGGTACCCAGTTTTATTTCACAGATCTATCTATCTATCTATCTATCATCCAACCCGCTATATCCAAACACAGGGTCATGGGGGTCTGCTGGAGCCAATCCCAGCCAACACAGGGCACAAGGCAGGAAACAAACCAGCCTACCGCAGTCTATCTATCTATCTATCTATCTATCTATCTATCTATCTATCTATCTATCTATCTATCTATCTATCTATCTATCTATCTATCTATCTATTAATTATATGGTGACTTTCATCCCTATCTATTTTCTAAAACAAAGAACCTTCTGAAATGTTAATGTAGATGGCTTTCTTGATAACCAAAAACGTTTTGCTCTGTGGCTTTACTCTGAAAAACCACTGGCACCTTTATTTTTAAGAGTGTTCATGGCCGATTCAGACCGACTGCACAAACACACCTTATGGTCATAGACTGTACGGGTAGCAGAGTTTCTAAGCTTAATAGATACAAACGTGAAAATGAATTGACAATTTTAACACCCTTGGGACAAGGAAGGAGAGCCTCACTGACAAAGAAGAAAAAAAGAAAAGCGCTCTTCTTACTTGTAAAAAATGGTGAACGTTACACGCGTCGGATGTTTTCCCTGCTAGTTTAAAAACATCACTGTTATTGAACACATGCAAAATCAGCCTTTAAATACTATAATCAGACTTCTGGACGCCTAATGCTTCCAGTCAAAAAGTAGGAAATTCCATGGTGCACTTTGTTTGCAGGTAGACCATTAGGGGGCGCATCTCAGCGGCAAGGAGTTCATGCCTTTTAAGAACCTATCAGGTCTTGATTAAGTTACATTGCAATATAAGAAATAAGGCAAAAGAAAGGGTGACAATACAGTCCATCAGGCTCTTTTGATTAGCTAATAGCTAAGATACCCCATAATTTCATTCAAATGCTTCTTAGGCGTTGTCAAGGTTTCGGTTTGAGGTTGTATTTTCTTCCTGATTTAATCTCTCCCAAAAATGCTTTATGTCTGCATGCTGAGTAATAAAATTAGTAAAACTACAGATTTCTAAAGTGTATATAAATACGATTATTAATATACAACAATATATTAAGAATGGAAATGCACTAATTACCAACTTAATAATCAGCCTGTCGTTTCAGTGCTCACCTGGTACTCTCCGTTCACAAAGTCCTGTCCTGGTGTAGATGTGTTAACGGGACTCGCAATCTCCATAAAATCTGAAGCAGTCATAGACTTTGAGATGGTGAAATTGCTGGCATCTGTCATTTGCGAAAAGCAGGACCTGTAAGACTGGCTCTGTGACAACATGTCACCCCCCACCACTTCCACGTACTTTATCGGTCCGTCAGAATTCAGCTGAATATGAAGGTTTCTCTGTGAGTTTTTCTCCCAGTCTGATCTGCTCCTTCCGTTGGAAAATACATTTTCTCTGCTATTTCTGGCGCACTTCACTAATAGAAATATAAATGTCAGGAAAGAAAGGACAGAGACTGCGGCGAGTGATATAATCAAGTAAAGAGTGATGTCCTTATTGGCGTAACCTGCTTTGTGTGCCTTGTCTCGGACGTCTAGCATGGGTTCAATTGAGCCGTCTTCAAGCACGATCTCCACTGACACCGTGCTTGAGAGCGCAGGCTCTCCGTTGTCCTTAATCTCTATAGTCAGCCCCTGGACTGCCCCGTCCTGGTCAAGCACACCACGTCTCGTTCGAATCTCCCCCGTGTATTGTGATATGGTGTATAAAGGGTTATCTGGCATTTGGATTAAGCGATAAGAAATCCAAGCGTTGTGCCCAGCATCAGCATCCACCGCGGTCACCTTAGTGACGAGATGTCCTGGTTTTACAGAGCGTGGGATTCTTTGAAGTGGAGGAGTCCCCATCTCTGTCAGAGGATAAAGAACAGCTGGCGCATTGTCATTTTCGTCTAAAATAAAAACATGAACAGTGGTATTGCTGCGAAGTGGAGGAGAGCCATTGTCCGTCACCTGCACTTGGATCTGAACATTTTTCACTTGCTCATAGTCGAACGAATTCAAAGTATAAAGAGTGCCGTTTTCTGAATTGATATACACGAATGACGAGAGAGAAGTGCCCTGAGCTGTGGTGTCCACAATGGAGTAGGACAGCTGGGAGTTGGTCCCCAAATCGGGATCAGATGCGGTGACGGCACACAATACGCTGCCCGGTGCGTTGTTTTCTTTTGTGTAGACAGAATAGGATGGCTGTGAGAAACTGGGGGGATTATCATTGACATCTAACACGGTGACTGTCAAAGTCTTCTTGGTGCTGAGTACTGGACTACCTGAATCCTTTGCTATGATGTCCACCTTATACTCGGGGTAAGCTTCTCGGTCCAGCGAGCCGTCGGTTACTAATGCGTAATGATTTGCAAATGAAGGCTGCAGCTTAAAGGGCCGATCGGGGCGCAGCTCTAAAATGACTTTACCGTTGTTCCCAGAGTCTAGATCTCTGGCTCGTATTAACGCAATTACTGTTCCAGTTGGGGCATTTTCTAAAAGCGGAGACGGTTCTGAAGTTAAAATAATTTCTGGAGCATTATCGTTGACGTCAACTATTTCTATCTGAATGCTGCAGAATCCTTCCATTTCGGGGTTTCCTTTATCTCTAGCCCGTATTTCAAATTTGTAAGAACTGGCCTCTTCGTAATCCAGCTTCTCTTGCGTTATGATTTCTCCTTTCATTTCAGTTACATTGAACAATTTGCGGACTGCTTCAGGTGTGTGGACACCAAACGAGTATACCACCTCTCCGTTAAGACCTTCATCTAAATCAGTAGCGTTCACCTTCCCAGCTACAGTCCCTTTTGGTGAATTTTCTTTTAGAAATATTTTATAAAGAGACTTTTCAAACTGTGGAGGGTTGTCATTGTTATCTACTACCACAACGGTTATTTTTATAGTGCCTGATTTGGGTGGTGTCCCCCCGTCCACCGCCGTGAGTACGAGTGTATGAACTGGCACAGTCTCTCTGTCAAGCGCCTTTTCCAGAATTAATTCCGGGACTTTGATACCATCGTCACGAGTCTTAGTGTTTAAAACAAAAAAATCATTAGGATTAATAGAATAAGACTGCAGTGTGTTAGAGCCAACATCAGGATCACGAGCACTATCCAGGGGAAATCGTGCACCCTGCGCAATGGACTCTGAGATTTTCAGAATACGTTCAGCAGAAAGAAAATTCGGAGAATTATCATTAACATCTTGTATTTCCACATCAACTCGGTAGAGCCGTAAAGGATTTTCAATAATGATTTCCAACGGAATTACACAATTTGAGCTCTGTGCGCATGCAGTTTCTCGGTCAATTTTTTCACCGATTACCAAATTGCCTTTCTTCATATCAACACTAAAATGCTGCTTACCAAGTTCAGATGCAATCCGTAAATTACGACGAGAAATGTCTCCTAATTGCAGTCCCAGGTCCTTCGCTATATCCCCAACAAAAGAGCCTTTGCTTTGCTCTTCGGGAATTGTGTAGCGAATTTGCCCATATATGACATTCCACGAAAGAACAATATGTATCCACAGCGTCTGCCATTGTTGTCGGCCACCACTTTTCATTTCACAACGCAATTAAAATTCATTTAACGGATTTATATTAGATAAATCATTCCAGGGTAGGATATCTGCAGGTTAAAGTTGTAAAATCCCGCCAGATCATAGCCGAATGAATGAGGAGATGACTCCTAGGTGTCGGTAATTTCGCAAACCGTTGTCCTTTCCATGGGTGTGCAAGAAGCGTTCTGTCTGCTGCCTTCTATGATGTGGAGCAGAGGCAGGGGGAGGGAGTCGATCTCACAGAGCAGCTCGGCTTCTTATTGGCGGAGAGCGCAGCAGAGGGTTAGCCAATGCCGCTCGAAATCTACTCTTAAGATTGCGCCTGCACAGCGCCCGATGGAGTGACAAACGTTTAAATACACCACAGAAACACAGCAAGGCTCTATTGATGATTTATTACTTGTCTTTTGAAAAATAAGGGATTTAAATTTGGCTCCCTATGTAAAGTAATTTTTGAAAGGGTTTTATCCTAATAATAAAGTGTGTGAATGGTACTATTACGTGTAAGCTTTACAATGCTTGTTTTAACCTAACCTATCTCTCTCTCCAATTTACAGTGACAGTACTTCATTTTATGCCATTAATATTGTATAGGAGTAAGGCATTATTAAGGTATTCTGAAAGTATTATTTTCTGGTTTAATCAAATAACCCTTCTTTGCCATCATGTTGCTTGAAAAACGTGTTAGAATGTAAATTACAGAATATTAACAACACCCAGATCTGGGAAACTGCTGGCTTGAGCTTGAGTTTGCAGTTTTAAGCATAAGGTGTTACTTGTGGGCAAAAGGGACATCAACTATAAATACAAAATGGGAGACACTGCAGGAAGCAGTATCTGAAAAGAATTTAGAGTTTTATGTTGGCACAACATTTTCATCATCTAAGCAGTTATTAAGAAGTTATTAAAAAGGCAAATAAAATCTTAGGTTATATAGTAAAGACTGCTGAATATTAGAATATAACAACATAAGAAATCTGACAAACAAGAGGAAGCCATTCAGTCCATCAAGCTTGTTTGTTTAGCTAATAGCTGAGCTGTCCAAATATCTTATCCAGAGCCTTCTCAAAGTTTTCTGCTTCAACTCTATGTGTTAGTAGTTTGTTTCAGATTCCCACAATTCTTTGCTTAAAGAAGTGCTTCCTGGCTTAGGTCCTAAATGTATTATATTATGTCATCAAATATGTGATTTACCCATAAGCTGATATAATTCTGTTTTATCAATGCCTTTCAAAATCGACAAACGTTAGCTCTTCCTATTTAGCCCCATATAGATGTCTGTGAATGAATGGCCACTGCTAGGTACTCTAGGTTGTTCTCTGCCTTGAGCCTAACACTGAAGAAACAGATACTAGCCTCCTGTGACCCAGAATTGGACTAAGTGGGTTTGTGAATGTTATGTTATTGTATGGGTGGCACGGTGGCACAGTGGTATCACTGCTGCCTCACAGTTAGGAGACCCGGGTTCGCTTCCTGGGTCCTCCCTGTGTGGAGATTGCATGTTCTCCCTGTGTCTGCGTGGGTTTCCTCCCAGTCCAAAGACATGCAGGATAGGTGCATTGGCGATCCTAAATTGTCCCTGGTGTGTGTGCCTGCAGTGGGCTGGCACCCTGCCCAGGGTTTGTGCCCTATGTTGGCTGGGATTGACTCCAGCAGACCCCCATGACCCTGTAGTTGGGATACAGCACGTTGGATAATGGATAGATAGATACTTTATTAATCCCAAGGTTAAATTCACATACTCCAGCAGCAGCATACTGATAAAGAACAATATTAAATTAAAGAGTGATAACAATGCAGGTAAAACAGACAATAACTTTGTATAATGTTAATGTTTACCGCCCCCCTCCCCGGGTGGAATTGAAGAGTCACATAATGTGGGGGAGGAACAATCTCCTCAGTCTGTCGGTGGAGCAGGACGGTGACAGCAGTCTGTCCCTGAAGCTGCTCCTCTGTCTGGAGATGATCCTGTTCAGTGGATGCAGTGGATTCTCCATGATTGACAGGAGCCTGCTCAGCGCCCGTCGCTCTGCCACAGATGTCAGACTGTTCAGCTCCATGCCTACAATAGAGCCTGCCTTCCTCACCAGTTTGTCCAGGCGTGAGGCATCCCTCTTCTTTATGCTGCCTTCCCAGCACACCACCGCGTAGAAGAGGGCGCTCGCCACTACCGTCTGGTAGAACTTCTGCAGCATCTTATTGTGATGTTGATATTGATGTTATAGCACTTAGTTTTTAACCTTGGCATTCACAGAAGAGTACAGTTGAAAATTACAGAATCAGAGTCTTATTAAAGACACATATGTGGCGTGAGAAGACAGTAATACGTTAAACATGCTGGTTGCATGGTGGTGCAGTAGGGAGCACAGGTGCCTCACTTTTAATCACCATCTAGGTGGAGATTTCATGCTCTCCACATGCGGAGTTTCCTGTAGGTATGCACATGCGTGTGCCCTGTGGCATGGTCTCTCTTCCCCTCCAGGGCTGGTTTCTACACTGTTCTCAATACTGATGAGACAGGCCTTAAACACCAGTGACTCATAACTGATGTACACTCTTAAATTAAAAATAAATGCTCCTTTAATGGCACTTTATGGTCCGTTACTTGGTTCTATGGTTTCTCTTTCAAACTTTGCTTGAGAAGGCACCATTTCATTTTGGGAAGAGTTCTTTGCATATGAAGTTGGTTCTTTGTACTTTGAAAAATATATGTGTTAAAAAAACACAATTTTTACTGTATGGCTACCTAGCAGGACACTAACATGCAGATTAAGAAAACCTGAACTCAGCATGTGCTGCTGTCTATAGTGAGTGTCCTTTTAAAATCCTGATCCACTGGCACTAAACAAATCTATTGCCATTTAATCATACGTATTGACTGTCTGTTATGGATCTAAATAAATAATTTTTTAAAACATATTTATATTGATTTAATTAAAACCAGATAGCATCCCATAAAGTCAAGTCAGATTTAACAAATCAAAGCAAAATTTCAGCCCTACCCAAGAGAGGGAGGAGCCAGCAGCTGAATCTACTCTATAAAAAGAGCAAGAAAAGAAGGGTATCCTTTCCGTGAAATGGAAGCTTATTCTGAAATGTTACAGATTAGATCCTGTCAAATTTGAAAAAGAAAAAAAAAAAGTTTTGAACAGATTGTCTAAGTGGGAATTTGATTTTTTTCAATGTCAAGTAGTACACAACATCGGTTACCCACTGACTTAAGAGTGGTGGGTGGGATTGTTCCAGTTTAGCAAGCTAAGTCTACGTGCTAGTAGTGTCATTTTCCAACCCACTATATCCTAACACAGTGTTTATATACTCAGCAAAAAAAGAAACGTCCTCTGACTTTCAACTGTTTTTACTTTCAGTAAACTTAATGTGTAAATATTTGTATGAACACTAAAAGAGTCAACACCATAAGACATAAACTAAAAATGTTTCACAATTTGTCCCTGAATGAAGGGAGGCTCAAAATTAAAAGTACCAGTCAGTATCTGGTGTGGCCACCAGCTGCTTGAAGTACTGCAGTGCATCTCCTCCTCATGGACTGGACCAGATTTGTCAGTTCTTGCTGTGAGATGTTACCCCACTCTTCCACCAAGGCACCTGCAAGTTCCTGGACATTTCTGGGGGGAATGGCCCTAGCCCTCACCCTGCGATCCAACAGGTCCCAGACGTGCTCAATTCCTTCGACGATAAACACGAATCCGTCCATCACCCCTGCTGAGACAAAACCGTGACTCATCAGTGAAAAGCACTTTTTGCCACTCCTGTCTGGTCCAGCGAAGGTGGGTTTGTGCCCATAGGCGGCGTTGTTGCTGGTGATGTCTGGTAAGGACCTGCCTTACAACAGGCCTACAAGCCCTCAGTCCAGCCTCTCTCAGCCTATTGCGGACAGTCTGAGCACTGATGGAGGGATTGTGTGTTCCTGGTGTGACTCGGGCAGTTGTTGTGGCCATCCTGTACCTGTCACGCAGGTTTGATATTCGGATGTACCGATCCTGTGCAGGTGTTGTTACACGTGGTCTTCCACTGCGAGGATGATCAGCTGTCCTTCCTGTCTCCCTGTAGCTGTCTTAGGCGTCTCACAGTGTGGACATGGCAATTTATTGCCCTAGCCACATCAGCAGGCCTCATGCCTCCCTGCAGCATGCCTAATGCACGTTCACTCAGATGAGCAGGGACCCTGGACATCTTTCTTTGGGTGTTTTTCACAGTCGGTAGACAAGTCTCTTTAGTGTCCTGCGTTTTTAGAACTGTAACCTTAAATGCCTACTTTCTGTAAGCTGTTAAGGTCTTAACGACCATTCCACAGGTGCATGTTAATTAATTGATTAGGGTTAATTGAACATGCATGGAAAACATTGTTTAAACCGTTTACAATGAAGATCTGTAAAGTTATTTGGATTTTTAAAACATCATTGTTGAAATACACAGTCCTGGAAAAGGGACGTTTCTATTTTTGCTTTTTTTTTTTGTTTTTATGACAAAATTCTGAAAACGAAAACTAAACTTTTGAAAAAAATCACTGTGAAGATGTTAAGGGACAAATCATTAATTCTAGGCAATATTTCAAAGAAGCTGTGTCAACAGTATATTTTATATACGTTTAATTTCCTAATTTATGCATATCATAATGATGTTTGTATTATACTATGTAATGTTGAACAATGTCAAATTTGTACATTGGTGTAATGCCTCAGAAATCAGTACTATGTAAATTATAATCCACCCATCCATCCATTATCCAACCCGCTATATCCTAATGACAGGGTCACGGGGGTCTGCTGGAGCCAATCCCAGGGCACAAGGCAGGAACAAATCCCGGGCAGGGTGCCAGCCCACCGTAGCACTGCAATTCATTTATAGATACCTGCCAACAAGGTTTCCATTGGAATGAAAGATGTGAGGACATCTTTAAGAACAAGTTTTTGAAGTCTGCTGTAGCAAATTAGAAATGACAGGTAAGCAGGTAGCAATGCAACAGAAATGCACGCTTTAAAATAATGGTCCTTTAATGCACTTTACTGGGTTGTGTGGTTCCTCATAAAGCTGTTTCTTGACAAAGAACTATTTTCATTCTCTGCATTTGGTATTTGTGCTTTGAAAAAGCTCTTAATATGTGAAGACAACAGAAAATTTTAATGTACAGTTGACTACCTAGCAGGATAGTAACAGACCAGGAAAACATAAACTTTGGCCTGCCTGTGTTATTATATTAAATTTTTAAAATCAATAATCCATTGGTACAGTATTTCACCAATCTGTTATCCTCTATTTATTTATAGAAACTTTTACTGATCTAAATAATTTATAGACCAAAAATAGTTCTCACTCAGAAGAATCATTTTCAGTCAGTCAGTCATTTTCCAACCTGCCATATCCTAAAACAGGGTAAAGGGAATCTGCTGGAGCCAATCCCAGGGCACAAGGCAGGAACAAACCCCGGGCAGGGTGCCAGCCCACCACAGGGTACACACACTAGGGACAATTTAGGATCGCCAATGTACCTAACCTGCATGTGATTGGACTGTGGGAGGAAACTCATGCAGACACGGGGAGAACATGCAAACTCCATGCAGGGAGGACCCGGGAAGCGAACCCAGGTCTCCTTACTGCGAGGCAGCCGTGCTACCCACTGCGCCACCCTAAGAATCATTTTGCTACCCTTTATTTTAAGAGTGTGAAGCTACTTTTAAAAAATGAATTCAAAATATATAATATTTATTTGATATCCTGTTTTATCTACAATGCCAATGACCCAAAAGCATATGCACATTGAAAGGTTGGAATAAACAGGTCTGTATAATCAAACCTCATACAGCAAATTATAAAACTCTTTAGTAATAAAATGTGAGATAATTATACATCTTAAGGTTTTTGACAAATAACACCATTCCTACCACTACTGCCTGATAAAACTAATGAACAACTTTAATCTTTAGAGTGCATAGTACAGTGCCTTGCGATTCATCAGAAAGATCATAAAAAGAAACAACTAAGTAACAATGACATGTAAAGAAAATGAGTGCCTATACTTTTTGAAAGAGTATGTTTCTTCCCTAAAACTTACATAATGAAATTAACAACTTCAAAACAAGAAATGTACCCTTTGAAGGACACACGAGGCCTAAAATTTACTGTTTTGTTTTTAATAGTAATTTTAATATTTATAAATAGAATTCATGAACTTTTGAATGTAATTCAACAAAAATAGTAAATTAGAAAGTGTACTGAATTGTCCAATTATTTATATAAATGTTACTGAACATTCACATTTTAGATAAACATTAAGCATGGACATGGCAGAAAGCTACAGTCCTTATAAATTTATTGTAAATCCATAATCACTTTAAGTGGTCCAGTGTCTAGAACCCACTCATCCAGCTTGTAGACAGATAGACATTAGACATTTCTTTGCCTGTTTCCTTATCCTCCATTTTTAAAATGGTGTTTCTTTGTTTCACATTCATTTTCTATTATCTGAACCCATGTAACCTTATTGCAGAATCTGAACCCCAGCGATAGATGGTGTCAGGTGTAAGACACGAGCCAACCCTCAGTAGAGAAACAGTCCATTAAAGGCAATTCTCACAGGCACCTTCAAACTCCCTCACTCTGGGCCAGTGCAATATTGGTACCTTCCCTAAAATGTCTGTTTCTGGTATTTGGGAGAAAAACACACATGGACACGGGAGGCTGGGACTTAAAACAAATCCACAAAAACAGACACTGGACCAGAAGTGAAACCAGGAGATAATGCTAACTAAATTTATTGAATAAGACTATAACAAACTGTCTCATATCAAAACTATATTGGCAGATAGATAGATAGATAGATAGATAGATAGATAGATAGATAGATAGATAGATAGATAGATAGATAGATAGATAGATAGATAGATAGATAGATAGATAGATAGATAGATAGATAGATCTGTGAAATAAAACTGGGTTCCTGATTTTAAAAGGACATTGTTTGCTTAAGATAACAGGCTAAGTTCAGGCTTTCTTGGTCTGTCATTAACTTAGAGTCTTACAATGAAAGGTGCCAGAGCAGTTATTCAGAGTGATGCAGTTAGGGTTAGGGCCCAAAAGACCCATCCACATGAAGGTTCCAGAAATAATCTTTATTCATGTAGATCCATAGCAGGCTCCATACTGTAAATAACCACGATTAGAAGGTAACAGATTTGTGAAGTGCTAATGGATTCTGATTTCAATTTAGCAAAGTAAATTTGAAACTTAGTTCTTCATATTTTTTGTACATTATGTTTATGACATCAGTCTGAAAGCTATGATGCATATTGTGGGCATTTTCTGGGATGGTACATAATTTTTCAAGTTTTATGAGCCAGAGATTAGTTCCATTATGGTCACATTATTATAGTAATAAATAAGCTTGGTCATGTCATACATAATATCTTAGACTTGTGATGCACAAAGCTGTCAGGGCATATAATTTATTTAAAACTATTTTTCATAGCATTTTCCAAGAATCAAAGACCAAAGGGTTTATGATTATAAACTCAGTGGCCTGGAAAAGATAAGCATTCACTATAGGTGTCATATCAATTGTGTGCCAGATGGCACATTGTAGGCATAAATGAAAGATGTTTATGTGGAAAAAGAAAACTGGAAAGCATGAATAGCATTGTTTAATAGGTCTGGAAGTTATTAGGCAAATTAGAAGTAGTCCTAGCACTAATACTAATACTAATAGTAATACTAATATACTTCTTAACCATCTTAAGTAGTTCAGCATTGCAGTGAGCCAGTGTCTGTTCCAAACAGGATCATGTGCAAGGTAAGAACTAATAATAATAATAATAATAATAATAATACCCCTCCCAAACTCACTTTATCCTGAGTTGGGTCACTGGGATGCGAGAAGCTATCCTAGAAAGGGCAGGGTTAAAGAAAGAACAATCCCTAGACAGGGCATCAGTCCATCACAAGTTAACACACAAACACACACACTAGGACAAATTTAGCTTTGTCAGTACACCTGTCCTGCATGTCTTTGGGCTGTAGGAGAAAACCAGAGCACCTACTGGAAACCCAAATGAACACAAAAAGTACCTGCAAACTCCACACAGGGTGAGACTGAATCCTATCAGCAGCTAGACATTAGTTATGAAGCCATTTTAGGCACAAATGCAATAGTTAAATCATGTTACATTATATGAAATACTGAGGACCGGATACAATATTGGAGTATGGGAGGAAACCAGAGGACCCAAATGGAATCCCATATAGACATGGGGAGCACATGCAAAGTACATGCAGGGAGCACCAGGAAAATGAACCCTGGCATCCTAGTTGCAAAGCAGCAGCACTGCCACAGCATTACCATGACACCATTTTATATATATATATATATATATATATATATATATATATATATATATATATATATATATATATATATATATATATATATATATATATATATATTATTATATACAGTATATATAATTCAGCACTAACAAAACTTCCCATGACTTGTAATGTATGGTCCCCTAAATAATTTTAAACTGTAATGCTGTTCTTTATGATACTGTAGTAGTCTCAAAAAGCTGCTTATCAAAGTGCAACCATCACAAAGCTTCAGATGCTACAAAGCAGCCAACACTAAACAAGACATGTTTGGATCCTATCCACTTAGAAAATTGACCCAACAAGCTTGTGTGAGGTATTTGTCCTATCTTAGAAGAAAATGAGATTTGAACAACCTGGCAAAGGTCAAAACAAGGGACTGATTGCCATATACATAAATATATACTGCATTATATATAAAACATACCGTACATATGTGTGTATATAAAGAGAGAGAAAGAGAATTAGTTCCCCTCAGAATCTATCTATCTATCTATCTATCTATCTATCTATCTATCTATCTATCTATCTATCTATCTATCTATCTATCTATCTATCTATCTATCTATCTATCTATCTATCTATCATACAGTCTCTTATCCTCATTTGATACAACACATTTCTCTCAGTAATGCATAGACTCTCCTCTTTTTGTTTGTGTACTGGCCATATATTTAGGTTTACACAAACAAACTGACAAATTACTACTTTAAATTGTTACCATCCCATTTGTTAAAGCTTAATATCCTTATTTAAGTTCGCCTTTCTTGGCTTGGAAGAAAATTACAGGTTTCCTGTAAAACTAAAAACCTGGTCTCTGTAACATCTGCAGCATGAAAGTCAGACGTTGGTTAATCACAGCACAATGTGTTCTTGCAGAATATCGCCACCTAACCTTAACCAGGAGCAAAGGCAATTTAATTATTTTTACCAGAGTCATACTGAAATATTTAAACATGTTCTTGACAGTGGTTTCAAATAATAATATGACAGAACTTATAAATGTAATGTAACCACTGTGAAAACACCAAAGCAGTAAAAACAACATATAAAATACACAATGTAATATCAAAAACATATATTGTTGAGTATTGTACAATCAAAAACAGCTTATTCCCAAGCTTGTAAAAAACAACCATCGTTTTCTCATTTCTTTATGTGTCATATGTCACTCACAAATGGATTGTCTAGTGGGAATTACCAGTTCATATGCATTTAGAAAAAACTTTTAAAAGGTGTTTGTTATGTTAAAAGGTATGGTATTCAAGGTACAGTTACACGGAGAGGACACTATTATTGTATAATAATATAAATCACATGCATATCATTATCCTAGTATATTTATTTCTTTCAGAACCAAAGCTTTAAAACTATATTTTTACGTCCAAGTATTTTATGTACTTTTATCAAATCGGTGAAACCTTTAATGTCAGTGCTCACCTGGTACTCTCCTTTCTCAAAGTGCTGCCCTGGTGTAGACGTGTTAACAGGACTCGCAATCTCCATAAAATCCGAAGCGGTCATAGACTTGGAGATGGTGAAATTGCTCGCGTCTGTCATCTGCGAGAAGCAGGACCTGTAAGACTGGCTCTGCGACAGCATGTCACCCCCCACCACTTCCACGTACTTAATCGGTCCATCAGAATTCAGCTGAATATGAAGGTTTCTCTGTGAGTTTTTCTCCCAGTCTGATCTGCTCCTTCCGTTGCAGAAGAAATTATCTCTGCTATTTCGAGCGCACTTCACTACCAGAATAATAAAAGTCAGAAATGAAATGGCAGAAACTGCAGCAAGTGATATGATCAGGTAAAGAGTGACGTCCTTCTTGCCATAACCCACCTTATGAGATTTATCTCGGACATCTAACATGGGTTCAAGCGACCCTTCTTCCAGGGCAATTTCAACTGATACCGTGGTGGTGAGTGGTGGCTGGCCATTGTCCTTAATTTCTACTGTCAACCCCTGGATGCCCCCATCTTGCTCACTCACTTCACGCCTCGTTCGGATTTCCCCCGTGTATTGTGATATGGTGTATAAAGGGTTATCCGGCATTTTGAGCAACCTATAAGAAATCCAGGCGTTGTGACCAGCATCTGCATCCACAGCTGTCAGCTTAGTAACGAGGTGCCCTGCTTTTACAGATCGCGACATTTTTTGAAGTGGAAGAGATCCTGATTCTGCCGGAGGATAAAGAACAGATGGTGCATTGTCGTTTTCATCCAAAATAAAAACATGCACAGTGGCGTTGCTCCGAAGTTGAGGGGAGCCATTGTCCGTCACCTGCACTTGGATCTGAACATTTTTCACTTGCTCATAGTCGAACGAATTCAAGGTGTAAAGAGTGCCATTTTCCGAATTGATGTACACAAATGACGACAGAGACATGCCCTGAGCTGTGGTGTCCACGATCGAGTAGGACAGCTGGGAGTTGGTCCCCAAATCGGGATCAGATGCGGTGACGGCACACAGCACGCTGCCCGGCGCGTTGTTTTCTTTTGTGTAGACAGAATAGGACGGCTGTGAGAAACTGGGGGGATTATCATTGACATCTAACACAGTGACTGTCAAAGTCTTCTTGGTGCTAAGCGGAGAAGAGCCCGAGTCCTTAGCTATGATGTCCACCTTATACTCTGGGTAGACTTCGCGGTCTAAGGAGTCCTTCGTGACTAATGCGTAGTTATTTGCAAATGAAGGCTGCAACTTGAAAGGGCGATCAGGATTCAGCTGCAAAATCACTTTGCCGTTGTCCCCTGAGTCTAAATCTTTCGCTCGTATTAGCGCGATCACCGTACCTGTAGGGGCGTTTTCTAAAAGCGGGGAAGGCAGAGAAGTGAAAATGATCTCTGGGGCATTGTCGTTAATATCAACTATTTCAACGTGTACGCTACAGAATCCTTCCATTTCAGGATTCCCCTTGTCTCTGGCACGGATATCAAATTTGTAAAAATTGGCTTCTTCGTAATCCATTTGCCCCTGCGTTAGGATTTCACCCTGTAGTTCACCTATGCTGAACAATCTGCGGATTGCTTCAGGGGTGCGGACACCAAGAGAATATTCTATTTCTCCATTGAGCCCTTCGTCTAAGTCGGTAGCAAACACGTTCCCAACTAATGTCCCTTCTGGCGAATTTTCTTTTAGAAAAAATTTGTAAACAGGTTTATCAAATTGAGGCACATTGTCATTAATGTCAAGAACGATGACATTTATTTTTATAGTGCCTGATTTAGGTGGTGTTCCTCCGTCCACTGCAGTAAGAACAAGACTGTGAACTGACACAGTCTCCCTATCAAGAGGCTTCTCCAGAATTAATTCGGGGACTTTTGAGCCATCCTCATGAGTTTTAGTACTTAAAACGAAATATTCATTGGAATTAATAAAATAAGAACTTAAAGCGTTAGAGCCAACATCGGGATCACTTGCACTATCCAAGAGAAATCTCGCACCACGCGTTATGGACTCTGCAATTTTCAATGTATGTTCAGTGGAAAGAAAATGTGGAGAATTATCATTAATATCTTGAATTTGTACATCTACACGGTAGAGCTGTAAAGGGTTTTCAATGATAATTTCTAGAGGTATTATACAATTTGAGCTTTGTGCGCATAAAATCTCTCTGTCGATTTTCTCGTCAATTACTAAACTCCCTTTCCTCTTATCTATAGTAAAATGCTGCTTACCAAATTCTGAAGCAATCCGCAGATTTCGATGGGCAATTTCTGCAAGATGCAGTCCTAAGTCTTTCGCTATATCCCCAACAAAAGAGCCTTTGCTTTGCTCTTCGGGAATTGTGTAATGAATTTGTCCGTTTATGACATTCCACGAAAGCACAATGTACATCCACAGCGTCTGCCATTGTTGTCGGCCACCACTTTTCATTTCCCAATGCGATTAAAATTCATTTACAGAGTCAATATATTAAAAAGCATTCCACGATAAAAGATACGTAAATTAAGATTGTAAAATTCCGCCAGGTCATAGCTGAATAAATAAGGAAATGACTCCTAGGTGTCGGCAATTTCGCAAACCGTTGTCCTTTCCATGGGTGTGCAAGAAGCGTTCTGTCTGCTGCCTCCTATGATGTGGAGCAGAGGCAGGGGGAGGGAGTCGATCTCACAGAGCAGCTCGGCGTCTTATTGGCGGAGAGCGCAACAGAGGGCTAGCCAATGAAGCTTCAAATCTACTGCAGGATTGCGCTGCATATAAAGTCCAGCTTTTGCAAGCTGAATGTCTCCGCGTTTAAAAGACAAAGAACAGGTCTGTGTCGGGAATCAATCAGTTGCAATAATTGCATGATTCTATGAACAATTAATTAAGCTACATTAACATGGCATTGCTTCTATAAAGAGAAAAACATTTTTTTTTATTTATGTTTCAGAGTGGAAAAGGCTCGAGTGAAGGCAATTAAAACGTTTACTCAAGATCTCAAGCTTTATAAATGTAATATTTTTTCATAGTGTAATGGAAAATAATCATATAGGTTTTTTTGTTGGACTTTATTGATATACAATTTTATTTAAATGAAGCATCGCAGGAAATTACAATATTTGGCACAAACCAGTAACCAGTCCTGAATGGATTGCCAAGTAGTTAGACTTAATTAAGGATAAGAAATGACATTGTCGTTACCACTTGCTAATTCCTTTATTTTATTTTTTTTTAAAATAGAGAGTACTGAATTGAATAAACGGTGGCGCAGTGGTAGCGCTGCTGCCTCGCAGTTAGGAGACCCGGGTTTGCTTCCCGGGTCCTCCCTGCGTGGAGTTTGCATGTTCTCCCCGTGTCTGCGTGGGTTTCCTCCCACAATCCAAAGACATGCAGGTTAGGTGGATTGGTGATTCTAAATTGGCCCTAGTGTGTGCTTGGTGTGTGGGTGTGTTTGTGTGTGTCCTGCGGTGGGTTGGCACCCTGCCCAGGATTGGTTCCTGCCTTGTGCCCTGTGTTGGCTGGGATTGGCTCCAGCAGACCCCCGTGACCCTATTCGGATTCAGCGGGTTAGACAATGGATGGATGGATGAATTGAATAATTCAATGCTGACTTCAATACTGAATTATAGTTTTCAGCATTGTGTAACTGCCAGTGTTTCTGTTTGTGTCAAGTATAGTAAACTGCAAAAAGTGAGTCATTACTGTACAGATCACAAAATACGGCTAAATAAATTGGATTAAACAAATTTACTATTATTAGAGAATAAATTATGAAATAAATTATTTAAAATAATGGTTCTTTAAAGGCATTATATAAGTTATTTAGTGGGTTGTGCAGTTCCTGTGTTGAACTATAACTTAACAAAGCACCATTTCATTCTAAGAAGGGTTCTTTACATATGAAGTTTTTTTTTTTTGGCTCTGAAAAACTTTCTAATATGAAGGATAAACAATCTTTAAAGTATAATAGAGCACCTGGTAGGACACCAACAGATTAGATAATCTGTGATTGTGTTATTGTATGCAGCAAGAGTCCTTTTAAAATCATGCCCTATGGTATTTAATGTTATCATCTATTCATGGTTATTTACTGTATGGAGCCTGTTTCTGATCTAGATAAATAAAACGTTCTTCATGGAACCTTCATGTGGATGGGCCTTTTAGGGATCTTAAATGGTTCCCCTATGGCATCGGCCTGAAGATCTACTCTAGAAGCTTTACTTTGATGTAGATGCAATTCTCTGGTTTTAGTCTAGATACTTGTAAGTCTTACTTTGGTCAGATTGACTTTTTTTGATGGCTGACCAAATACACCTTAAACACACAAAACTGCTGCACAGAATTATTCACTTTTTGACATATAGTTTTAAGAATAAAAAAAAGGTACATTGGGACACTTGGTAACCAGACAAAGTCCTGTCTATTACCCTAAACCTTCGCTTAAGATGCAGAACCTTCCTTTCAAACAATGAACAGGTTGAAGTGAGAGATCAAATATCCTGTCTTTGGCAGCAATGGGCCATGGGCAAGATGTCAAGAAGTAGGTTGTGAAGTGTACAAGTACTTTGTAGGATTATTAAAAGGTTCACAATTGATCTCCGAGTATAAAAATAGCAGAACAGCATTAGCAGGAGGAGCTGACACAGGACACTCTGTCTGACTGCCATGTCCTTTATGCTGACCACACACTGACTATTCACTACTCCATCAAAAACTCTGCAAGAAACTCACTCAGACAGATTGGCCCACTTTATGGTGTAACATATACATGGATGTCCTGAATGGGCCCTTGTAAAATATTTACCACGAGTCTCGGAAAGTGAACCAAGGTCCAGCTGGAAGAATTGCATATCCCTGAAGTTTCAGGTTTTAGATAAGACACAACCAAGACAGAAGCCTTATATGAATGGAAAACTGTTTTTTTGAATTTTTTTGCTCTATATCTTTTAGTTGTGTTATAGTTTATTTAGAATTGGTGACAGGTCTTGGCCTACATTAGTTTGTTGAGTTATTTGGTTAAAAATGTCACATACATAAAGTCCACTGAAATTCTCCCTTGCTGCTTACTTGCAGGGTTTATATATATATATATATATATATATATATATATATATATATATATATATATATATATATATAGTGTTTTTTTTCTAGTTGGTCACTCTTCATGTAAAGCAGGTTAAATGCTACTTCAAATTATTGCTGTCTAAATGTTTTAATTTGTACTATTTGACTATTTGCACAGCAAGTATAATGAAGTTTAGATTGTGTTTGTTAATAACCAAATGCCAATGTCTGAATAATTCATTCAATGTGTCCACTGGTTGGTTGTGGCAAGACAGCAGGGTCTGGGGGCCCAAAGTCTTTTCAGGCCCAAAGGCTCATGGACTTTTGATCCATCCCTGTGTACGATGTACATGGACTTGATCTAAATGTAGACTATTTAAACTAAAAGTTTAGAAAACACATTTTCACTTAACCCTAGGGACATACTTCTAATTGTATCCCTCCTTATTGCTTTTGAAGCCCTTTCATTTTATGGAAAGTAGCCATTTATTAATTACGGCAGCACAACTGAGCAGAGCTTCCCAGGTCATCCCTGACCTGCCGGCCACATTATAGTGTACCAAAAAATACAATTTAATAATTGCAAGTACCTTCTCAATTTAACAAGTTTGTCTGTCACCAAATTTCACATTTCAGCAATGCCTAAGATTTTTCTGTTCTGCCATATAAAGTCATTTTACTTGGAAAAATCTACAATAGCACCAGGCTCGTCACTTTTGGTTATAGTTTTTAAGCTAAAGTGTATTCCCACCTGCTCTTAGAAATAAATAAAAGGCAATTTAAAGAATAAATGAGCTATTGAAATATGGACCACAGTGTTGTTCTTCTTAGGAAACCTGGTTAAGCATCAGCTATTCATAAAAGGGAATTTCTTGGCAAATAATAACATTTAAGAGTGAGGCTCCACCCAGCATGGCAATAATTTCTATAGCAGATGCTCCCTTGAGCACAATGGTACAGACTGAGATCAGCAGTGCTTAATGCACTTTAAATGCAAAATAGACTAAGTGGCTTTCTTGTTTTAATTTTACATTTCAGAAGTTATATATACTTGGACACAACAATAGAAAGAAGTGCATAAAAGCCAAAGTCATAAACGACACGTTTAACAAGGAATGGACAAAAAAAAAAAACTCTCTAAAAATATTTTCTTATAACAATACACTCATTTTTTGTTTAAAAGAATGTCCTTCATTATGAATGCTAAATCAAAAACATACAATGCAAATTACAAACCAACATCCTATGATCAGAATACAGAGGAGTGCAGACAGGCAGCAAAACTTCAGATAAGCATCCACCCAAACATTTTCCAAAGCTGCTATGACCTGAGCAGAGTTGCACGGAAGCTGGAGGCCATCATAGCAAGAATAGGACACAAGGCAGGAACAATCCCAGGAGAGGGCACTAATACATTGCAAGGTAAACACACACACAAACACACACACACACACACACACGTACCAAGAGATACTTAAGCATTGCCAATTCACCTAACTGTAAGATTTTAGACTGTGGGAGGAAACCCAGGTGGAAAATGGGGAGAACATGCAAACTCCAGACCCCAGGGCAAACCCAGACTCATATGTTACAAAGCAAGAGCACAACAACTGCTCCATCATACCACATATGACAAACATTTAGTAAATAATTATAAGGCAGAATAAATACAGTACACACATATTGCAACAATTTCAGGACCTTGGCAGCATCTACTGTAGAAATCAGAAATAAACAGACTTCCATCACAATGTCTATGAGTGTATGCTACTGGAGTACTCAAGTTTATTATATATACACATAAAGTTTCATAACATGTTATTGCCATTGTGGTAAGGGAAAATATTGCTTCCTAAGACACCTGAGAAAAATTCTAATGGCAATTCCATAAATAAAAAGAACCTAAAATCACAAATGACCTGCCCAGTTTGGTGCTTTTCTTTGTAATGGGTCTGTTATAATAGGCCAGTAAAGCTCCAATGAACACCGATCCCTTAGAACACAAGGATATGGCTGGAAATGTGTTAAGAGCGTATTTTGATCAAATGTTACATAGTTTTTCATCATGCAAAGAACCATAGACACATGTAATAATTGAACAAATAGTGTGGGAGAGAGTAGAACTTTAGGAAATTCTTAATTTGGTGTTATTTTGGACAATCTAGGTGAACAGAATGGATGAGCTTGTGGAGATGAATGGTTTGTTCTCATCACAATTGTTCTAATGTTCATATGTAAGTCCTAAAGTGCCTTACATACTGTAGATTGATAGACAGATAGATGTGAAAGGCACTATATGATAGATAGATAGATATGAAAGGCACTATATGATAGATAGATAGATAGATAGATAGATAGATAGATAGATAGATAGATAGATAGATAGATATTTCAATCTGTAATAAGTACAGATGGGTGAACAACATTCTAGCAAAGTGAATGCTGCCAAGAGTAAAACTGAACAGGAGATTAGTGGCAGTGTATTACTATATATTTTAGTTGATGCAATCACCATTTCTAGAAATAAAAAAGGCCTTAGTAGTCCCAGGAGAACAATGTGTGGTTAGTTTTGTTGTTCAGTGCTTTGATGTTTATAACCCTGTATGTTTTTTTTGTTATAAAGTCTTACTTCAGGACGCACAGCATGAGGCACTTTCACTCTATTTATCAAATGTATAAAAAGATAAACCTAATAGGCACAGTGTGACATAAATATATGAAGGCTCATTATTTCATGTGTCTGTTTATGCTGTACCCATTAACAATTCATTAAAAGTAACTCCAATCTTAAAAGATGTGAAGTTTTGGCATTTATAATATTGTGAATTTTAGTGAACCTTCCTGTATATCTTTTAAAATAAACCATTCTGTAAAATCAAGCCCATCTGGAGGCCCAAAGCCACAGCAGTGCTGCCACATCCTCCCTCACACTTAACTACAGTCCTGGCAGACCACTGTGTGTATAGAGTTTTGCACTTTTCCAGTTTCCTAGCCCATCCTGAAGACATGGGTGCTATGTTAACAGAAGGGTCTTAATTAGCTCACTATGCCTGATTGTGGCCAGTAATACATTGATGACTTGCCCACATTAATTTTTTTGCCTTGCTCAGAATTAGTCCTGAAAGTATTTCAACCTCCTTAGTCCTAAACTTATAATAAGTGGATAAGTGGATTAAAAAATAGATGGATAGCATTAATAAACATATATTTTAACAAATAGTTTTCATATATGATGAATTAAAACATGACTACCCTTAGCATAAAAGCTATTTCTGTACTCACTAAAATATTTTGCTTGAATTGAAAATCTACTAATTTAACTAGCATGACCTTTAATTATCGAGATTTCAGGCTGCGTTACTGATCAAACAAAGCTTTCCCATCAGTGCTCACCTGGTACTCTCCATTCTCAAAGTCCTTTCCTGGAATAGATGTGTTAACAGGACTCACAATCTCTGTAAAATCCGAAGCTGTCATAGACTTGGAGATGGTGAAATTGCTCGCGTCAGTCATCTGCGAGAAGCAGGACCTGTAAGACTGGCTCTGTGACAACATGTCACCCCCCACCACTTCCACGTACTTAATCGGTCCATCTGAATTCAGCTGGATATGAAGGTTTCTCTGTGAGTTTTTCTCCCATTCAGATCTGGTTCTTCCATTTGAAAATAAATTGGCTCTGCCATTTCTTGCGCATTTTACTAACAGAATAATAAAAGTCAGAAATGAAATTGCAGAAACAGCGGCGAGTGATATAATCAAGTAAAGGGTAACGTCCTTAGTGGCATACCTCGCACTGTGTGATTTATCCCTAACATCTAACATGGGTTCAAGCGATCCATCTTCCAGGGTAATCTCCACGGATACGGTGGCTGAGAGTGCTGGCTGTCCATTGTCTTTAATCTCCACGGTCAGCCCCTGGATTGCTCCATCTTGCTCAGTCACTTCACGTCTCGTTCGAATTTCCCCTGTGTATTGTGATATGGTGTATAAAGGGTTATCCGGCATATCCAATAATTGATAAGAAATCCAAGCGTTGTGACCAGCATCAGCATCCACGGCGGTCACTTTAGTGACGAGGTGACCTGCTTTTACAGATCGTGAAATTTTCTGAAGTGGAAGAGAACCCATGTCTGGTGGAGGATAAAGAACAACTGGTGCATTGTCGTTTTCGTCCAGTATAAAAAGATGCACAGTGGCATTGCTGTGGAGAGGAGGAGAGCCATTGTCCGTCACCTGCACTTGGATCTCAACATTTTTCACTTGTTCATAGTCGAACGAATTCAGAGTGTGAATATTACCGTTTTCCGAATTGATGTACACGAATGACGAGAGCGATGTGCCCTGAGCTGTGGTGTCCACAATGGAGTAGGACAGCTGGGAGTTGGTCCCCAAATCGGGATCAGTTGCGCTCACGGCACACAGCACGCTCCCAGGCGTGTTGTTTTCTTTTGTGTAAACGGAATAAGACGGATGCGCAAAGGTGGGGGGATTATCATTGACATCTAACACAGTGACGGTCAAGGTCTTCTTGGTGCTAAGTACTGGAGTACCTGAGTCTTTTGCAATGATGTCCACTTTGTACTCTGGGAAGGCTTCCCTATCCAAAGAGGTACTGGTAACTAACGCGTAATTATTAGCAAACGAGGGCTGCAACTTAAAAGGCTTATCAGGATGCAGCTGTAAAATCACCCTGCCGTTGTCCCCCGAGTCTAAGTCCCTGGTGCGTATTAAAGCAATCACTGTCCCGACAGGGGCGCTTTCTTGAATCGGAGAAGGTAGCGACGTGAAAATGATTTCGGGAGCATTATCATTGACATCAACAATTTCAATATGCATGCTACAAAATCCCTCCATTTCTGGATTCCCTTTGTCTCTAGCACGGATGTCAAATTTAAATGAATTGACCTCTTCGAAATCAAGCTCCTCCTGCACAACTACTTCGCCCCCGAGTTCGGTTATATTGAACAATCTACGGACAGCTTCGGGGGTGTTGACATCAAGAGAATATACAACCTCTCCATTGAGCCCTTCATCCAAGTCAGTAGCCGACACCTTTCCTGCGACTGTGCCTTTTGGGGAATTTTCTTTCAAAAATAATTTATATTCCGGTTTGTCAAACTCGGGCATATTATCATTATTGTCAAGAACGACGACGTTTATTTTTATAGTACCTGATTTGGGTGGTGATCCCCCGTCTACTGCTGTGAGGTCAAATGTATGAATTGGCACAGTTTCTCTGTCAAGAGCCTTTTCTAAAATCAACTCGGGGACTTTCGAGCCATCCGCTCGAGTCTTAGTATTTAATACAAAATATTCATTAGGATTAATAAAATAAGACTTCAGTGCGTTAGAGCCAACATCGGGATCACTTGCGCTATCCAAAGGAAACCGCGCACCACGCGTTGTGGATTCTGCAATTTTCAGTGTACGTTCTGAAGAAAGAAAACTCGGAGAATTATCATTGATGTCTTGTATTTCTACCTCTACTCGGTAGAGCTGTAACGGGTTTTCAATGATAATTTCCAAAGGCATTACACAATTTGAGCTTTGCGCGCAAAGGATTTCCCGGTCGATTTTTTCCCCAATTACCAAATTGCCTTTCCTCGTATCTAGACTAAAATGCTTCTTACCAAATTCTGAAGCAATCTGCAGGTTACGACGGGAAATGTCTGCAATTTGTAGTCCCAGGTCCTTCGCTATGTCCCCAACAAAAGAGCCTTTGCTTTGCTCCTCGGGAATTGTGTATCGAATTTGTCCGTATATTAAATTCCAACAAAGAACAATGTATACCCACAGCATCTGCCATTGTTTCCTGCCACCTCTTTTCATTTCCCAGTGCGATTAAAATTCCTTTACCGCATTGACAGTGTGTTGATCATTCCGCGATCAAAATGATGATAGTTAATTTTGTTAAAATCCCTCCGAACCATAGTAGAGTAAAAGAAAGATGAAGACCTTTAGATGTCGATCATTTCGCAAACCGTTGTCCTATCCATGGGTGTGCAAGAAGCGTTCTGTCTGCGGCTCCTATAATGTGGAGCAGAGGCAGGGGGAGGGAGTCGATCTCACAGAGCAGCGCGGCTTCTTATTGGCGGAGAGCATAGCAGAGAGTTAGCCAATGGAGACCGGAATGTGCTATAAGACTGCGTCTGCACAATGCCAGTCTTTTAGAGACAAGCAGCTGGATTTGTCCGTCGGAGTTTGTTCATAGTTAATGTGTATATTTTAGATGATATTAAATAAGAGAAAAAAAACAAACAAACAATGCTTTATTACTTGTGTTCTTAGTGAAAACATGTCTCGAGTATAAGGAATTGAAAGCTTCAGGTTAACTACTCAAGTATGCCAATTAGTATTATTCTTATTATTCTTTGCCTAATTTTATTTTATTTTCTCAATAAAATATGTAAATTTATTCAAAAAGATAATTTGAACAGTTATTGTTGTATTAGGTTTACTCAGATTAAAGCAAGATATAGGGTGGTCCAGATCTTATTATGCAATTTTCATTATGCTATAACTTATTAAGTTTATTACATAGAAAATCACCCGAAAAATCCCAGACTATTGAGAAATGTGCGAACTGACAACATGAAGAATCGTCTTTGCGCCGAACTGGAATCGTCCCCGCATAAATCAAAGTCATACAGACGATCTGGATCAGCATAATTAGATCCGGACTACCCTGTACTGTCTTTGTATGTTCTCAGGTCCTCTTTGAAGTGATTTTTTACAGTTATACAGCACCTTTTCCACAAAATGTTTCAATGGAGTTTAACAAAACTCAAAATTGTGAAATATGTGCTGCTAAAATAGCACTTTAATTTGTAAATACTGAAATACTGCCAAACACTCTTAGCTCCTAATTAGTTCTTCAGAATGATAGCACAGAGGAACCATGTTTAGTTTCTAAAAACATGCACAAGAAGGTTCAAGAAATGTAACAGCTTCCATAAGTAATGAAGAGCAGATGATAACAAATTTGTGAAATACCAGTGGGTTTATGATTTTAGAGGAACTATTACTGTACATGATAACACAGTTTTAAGTTCAGGTTTTCTTGATCTTTTGTATCCTACTGAAGCATATATATATATATATATAAATGTTTCCTGCTTTGCCACATTTTAGGAATCTTTCCAGACCTCAAAGAACAAATGTCTCATGCAAAGAACTTTACCTAGTTTGAATAGGTTCTTTGCAAAGCAATTGTCCCCAGGAACCACACAACCCAGTAAAGTGCAATTAAAGAACCATTATTTTTAAGAGTCTACATGAAAAAGGAAAATGTAACCACCAAATTGTAAATCTACACGAGAAGCCAACAATTCATACACCAAAATGAGCAAGTGGATCAATAAAGTTGATTCAGCTCTGCACTTGGTGCTTGTAATGAGCTGTGGCTAAGATAATAAGAGTAAACACTTTCAACTAAAATAAAATAAAATATACACCTCCATACCTGTGCAAACAGGGCCAGTTTAGTATATTTAATCAACAACCGTGCATGATGTTAAACAAGTTTCTGCCTAACAGCACAGACATACCTTTGATGTTTTTGTACTCTCCCAAAAAAGCACTTTAAACAACATGCTCAGTCTGATTCAGCCATATTACAGTGATGGGGCACATCACAGACTCAAATTCACTATATAGGATTTCACAAAAAACACATAAGTAAAAACAACACAGTGATGGATAAGTGCAGTCAGAAAGCTGCCACTTTTTAGATTCAAAGTTATTACACACATACCATGATCACCAGCTCTTCCCAGATTGTCTCCATTACTGTCTAAGAAACTCTCAATCTGTAGAGTGACACAGCTTTCACTTTATTAATCGTAAGTACCTGCCCAATTCCCCAAGCTCCTCAATCAGTTAACATCAAAAGTTGGCAATATTAAGGTTGTTTATATCCTGTTTAGTAAATCCACCATATTTTTAAGTTGCCTACGGCATTTGAAGTCAGTTGTATTTTATAAGAGCATCCAAGGGAAAGCTGATTGACTAACATTCTACCTGCTGTTAGTTACACATAAGGAAGACATAAAAAACATATCAGCTATTTCAATCAGATGAAGCTTACTGCAACACAGAAGAAAAACATTGCAGGGTTTGGAAAACCTTATTAAGACGTGTGTTAATTATGTTAAAGGCATAGCTTTTGTATGTCATAAGGCTGTCAAATGTGCATAACAGTTAGAGACTATCTTAGCAGCATCAGATTTAAGCCAAAATATAACCATGGATAGGGCATCAGTCACCCCCATTCTTGTGCAGAGAAGGCCAGTTTAGGATATTAAATTAACTGACATGCAGGATATTACAGAAAAAAAAACAAAAAAAAAAACACAAGATATAGGGGAAGAAATGTATAAATAAGGAAACTGTACAAAATTCAAGTACAGAATTTGAACCAGGGACTGTAGATCAATTAGAAATCAGAGTTAAACATTGTGTCACCACCTTGGCTTTATGATCATACAATTAAAGAGCTGCAATGCCTAATACAATATGAAGGTGGGTTATACCGTTTTCACTTTCCATTTCATCATACTGAAACATTGCATATGGTTGTAGCTAAAAATACAAGGGGGCAGGATGGTGGTGCAGTGGGTGGCGCTGCTGCCTCGCAGTTAGGAGACCCAGGTTCGCTTCCCGGGTCCTCCCTGCGTGGAGTTTGCATGTTCTCCCCATGTCTGCGTGGGTTTTCTCCTGGCACTCCAGTTTCCTCCCACAGTCCAAAGACATGCAGGTCAGGTACATTGGAGATTCTAAATTGTCCTTGGTGTGTGTTTGTGTGTGTGCCCTGCGGTGGGCTGGCAGCCTGCCCAGGGTTAGTTTTCTGCCTTGCACCCTGTTTTGGCTGGGATTGGCTCCAGCAGACCCCCGTGACGCTGTAGTTAGGTAATAGCGGGTTAGATGATGGATGGATGAAAATACGAGGGCAACTAAAAGTCAGTATTATGAATTACAAACTTTAAGCAGAAGTTCATGAAAAACTTTAATGCTGAAAGGTAGAAATATGTGATCTAATCAGGAAAACACAGTCAAACAATGAGAAAGTCAATTACGCTACATACAATGCTATCTTATAATCTAAAAACAGAGGACTGGGGAGAAACAGCACACAATACGCTAATCATCTTGAAAATAATTTAAAGACATAATGTAGACATTATATAACAGTTCCTGACCTTGGCAATGTATAGAGGTCATGTTACTTTAAATGTGTAAAATTGTATTAATCTATTAATTCAAGCAATTATGTATTTTCATTAACTGACAACTCCATCCACATAGATACTGTAAATAATAGAAATGTAACGCACCACTCAGGGAGAGAGACATGAAAGGTGCTATAAAATATAAACTAAAAGTACTGAAGAATTATAAAGTGACAATATTACTAGATACTAACTACTTAGTAAGTCTAACTTGTAAGTCTGGTTGAATTTTTGACAATAGTTTTTACTTTGTCTGCTGTCACCAGCTGTTTATTAAGGAGTAGGTTCAATACAACCACTTTAGTACTTTGAAGCTTTAAATATAAAACATTTAACTAACAGAGTTGAATAATAATAATTAGTGTTGCCTTACAATTTTATGAAAATGGGTCAGGCACGTAGAGTTTGAATGTCTTCCCTGTCCCTTTCTCCCCCTTATGACATTTATTTGATCAATTGCTGAATCTAAACAAGCCAACTACTCAAAGGTGTCCAGCCAGGATGGACTTTGGTGTTCCACAATTCTAAATGAAGCGTACTAGAAAATGGATGGACAGAAGAAAATATCTTTAATACAAAAGCTAATGTATTTAAAATATGACATGCATCACAAGTTAAACATTAAAGCCGGATAGTATTGCTATTTAACAGCTAGAATTCATTACCCTATGACACCAGTATGTATAGAATTCATACGTCCAAACATTTTGTTTTTGTAATAAGCATACAGTAGTGATCAAAACAAATCATTTCAGTGCTCACCTGGTACTCTCCTTTCTCAAAGTCCGGCCCTGGTGTAGACGTGTTAACGGGACTCGCAATCTCCATAAAATCCGAAGCGGTCATAGACTTGGAGATGGTGAAATTGCTCGCGTCAGTCATCTGCGAGAAGCAGGACCTGTAAGACTGGCTCTGCGACAGCATGTCACCCCCCACCACTTCCACGTATTTAATCGGCCCGTCAGAGTTCAACTGGATGTGTAGGTTTCTCTGTGCGTTTTTCTCCCAGTCGGATCTGGTCCTTCCGTTAGAAAAGAAATTGGCTTTGTTCCGCGCGCACTTTAGAACAAGAATGAAAAAAGTCAGAAATGAAATGGCAGAAACTGCAGCGAGTGATATAATCAGGTAAAGAGTGATGTCCTTTTTGCCAAAGCTCGCGCTGTGTGACTTATCCCGAACATCTAACATTGGTTCAAGAGATCCTTCTTCCAAGGCGATTTCCAGTGACACCGTGGAAGACAGTGGTGGTTGTCCATTGTCCTTAATCTCTATCGTCAGCCCCTGGATTGCCCCATCTTGCTCAGTGACCTCACGCCTCGTTCGGATCTCCCCCGTGTATTGTGAAATGGTGTATAAAGGGTTTGCTGGCATTTCCAATAACCGATAAGAAACCCAAGCGTTGTGACCAGCATCAGCATCCACAGCTGTCACCTTAGTAACAAGGTGCCCCGCTTTTACAGATCGCTGGATTTTCTGAAGTGGAAGAGATCCCATATCTACCGGGGGATAAAGGACAACTGGCGCATTGTCGTTTTCATCCAAAACAAAAATCTGCACTGTGACGTTGCTGCGGAGTGAAGGAGAGCCACTGTCCATTGCCTGCACTTGAATTTGAACATTTTTAACTTGTTCATAATCAAATGCGTTAAGGGTGTAAATAGTGCCATTTTCTGAGTTGATGTACATGTAAGACGAAAGTGATATCCCCTGTGCACTGGTGTCCACAATCGAGTAGGATAGCTGGGCGTTGGAACCGACATCTGGATCGGAGGCGCTAACAGCACACAGCACACTCCCCGGCGCGTTGTTTTCTTTTGTGTAGACTGCATATGAAGGCTGTGAGAAACTGGGGGGATTATCGTTGACATCCAAGACAGTGATGGTTAATGTCTTCTTGGTGCTGAGTACTGGTTTACCCGAATCCTTTGCTATGATGTCTACTTTATATTCTGGGAAGGTCTCCCGATCCACTGCTCCGTCTGTCACTAATGCGTAATGATTCGCAAATGAAGGCTGCAGTTTAAAGGGGCGATCGGGATGCAACTGTAAAGTTACTTTACCGTTGTCCCCCGAATCTAAATCTCTGGTTCGTATTAAAGCAACCATTGTTCCCACAGGGGCATTTTCTTCAAGAGGAGAGGGTAACGAGGTGAAAATAATTTCAGGAGCATTATCATTGATGTCTACAATCTCAATATGGACTGTACAGTATCCTTCCATTTCGGGATTTCCCTTATCCCTTGCACGGATGTCAAATTTATAGGAACTGGCTTTTTCGTAATCCAGTTGCTCCTGAATTATTATTTCGCCACCAGCTTCACTTATATTGAACAATCTGCGGATAGGTTCAGGTGTGTGGGCATCAAGAGAATACACAATTTCTCCATTGAGTCCTTCGTCTAGGTCAGTAGCCATCACCTTTCCCGCGACTGTTTGCTTTGGCGAGTTCTCTTTCAGAAAAAAATTATAATCTGATTTGTCGAATTGGGGAATATTGTCATTAATGTCCAAAACGACGACCTGTATTTTCATAGTGCTTGATTTTGGCGGTGTTCCCCCGTCCACCGCTGTGATCTCCAGTGTATGAATTGGCAGGGTCTCTCTGTCAAGCGGCTTCTCCAGAATTAATTCGGGGACTCTGGAGCCATCGGTATTCGTTTTAGTGTTCAAAACAAAATATTCATTAGGACTGATAGAATAAGACCGTAGTGCGTTAGAGCCAACATCGGGATCGCTTGCACTCTCCAAGGGGAATCGCGCACCCGGCGTTATATGCTCTGCTAATTTCAGAGTACGCTCGGCAAAAAGAAAATATGGCGAATTATCATTTATATCTTGAATTTCTACATCAACTCGGTACAACTGTAATGGGTTTTCAATGATAATTTCCAGGGGCACTAGACAATTTGGTGTTTGCTCGCACATCACCTCTCGGTCAATCCTTTCCCCGATCACTAAACTGCCTTTCTTCACATCTATAGAGAAATGCTGCTTACCAAATTCAGAAGCAATCCGCAGGTTACGATGGGAAATTTGCGCAAGATGTAGTCCAAGGTCCTTCGCGATATCCCCAACAAAAGAGCCTTTGGTTAGCTCTTCGGGAACGGAGTAACGAATTTGTCCAGTTATAAAATTCCAAGTAAGAACAATGTGCATCCACAGCGTCTGCCATTGTTGTCGGCTACCACTTTTCATTTCCCAGTGATTAAAATTTATTTGCCGAATCAATATTGCGGCAACCTTTCCACGATTAAATAAATAAAAATTCCTGCTGTACAATACCGCCAAACCATAGTTAAATTAGTAAGCAGAGAGAAGGGCAGTTGGTACAATTAATGTTGCAATCCGCTGTTCTTTCCTTGGGTGTTCAAGAAGCGTTCTGTCTGCTGGCTTCTATAATGTGGAGCAGAGACAGAGGGAGGGAGTCGATCTCACAGAGCAGCTCGGCTTCTTATTGGCGGAGGGCACAGCAGAGTATTAGCCAATGGAGACCGAAATCTACTACACAGGACTGCGTCAGCATAAAGCCCCGAGTTTATGGCACACATTTCAGCAGAACGCTCAGCTGCTTATGTCGTTTCTCTTACTCTTTAGTTTCTTGGAACCGAAATTTCAATTAACACTTTGCTTGAAATTAAGAAATATTATTGGGATATAAAATAAGACCTGTTTCTTCTTCATAAGAAATTATCATTTAGCCCATGTTATAGAATAGCTGTTTAATAACACTCTTAAAAGTTATATTAAATCTTTTAACTATATTTTAAAGAAACTCGATTCCCCTCTTTCATGCCCTTCAGGCTGTTGGTGGTATTTGCAAAGGATGGATTTCAGGTCTAAAAGTGGCATTCTACATCTGAAAAATTAAATTAAACGTTTATAATATATCGAGTCACCGAAACATAGCCTTGACAATAATCACTTTGTTCAGCTATAAATCGTTCACATAAAAATATCTTTTATTATGCAAACAGTGTAACCTGTTTTCTTTCTTAAACAAACATACTCTTAAAGGGCAGTCAGAGAACAAACAGACTGTCACTCTACATTATGATCTGCAGAATTAATACAATTTTTTTCTCTATTAATGGAAAGTACATAAGGTTTCATATGCTGTAAAACTACGGTAACATGCGTAGGAGCCAAAGTAGACCCTGGACCACCAGTGGCTGCAGGTTTTAATTCCGGTCACTTTCTTAAATAAAAACTCGTTTCTGCTGCTAATTTAACATTACGTATATTCCTTAATCATGATTTATTTATTTATTTTGAACACTGGCCAGGCAATAAGGATCTTAAGCAGTCTCTGGGGGCTACCATTTTCACTCCAACCAATTTCCCATTTAACTGTTAACGAAGCACATCACTTCATTCTACATCTTGTTTGTGTTCTCATTGTGCAATATCAGTCATTTTCAAAACTTTTTTTCTTTTTTCTGAGATCAACATACAATTTTTTTTGGAGGGGGGGGGGATAAAACAGATTAGTATCTCAGACTTTCATTTCATTTCATTTCATTTCAGATATTTTATTAAGAGAGACTTTGTATGCAAGACACAGGTACAAATGAAATGTAAGGGGGCCCGGTTATGAATTGGTTCACTGTGCATCTTAGTATTGTTTTTGCTGGGTATTGCAGAAGAAATTAAACAATTAAAATGAAAGTCAACCACAAGACAACATACTGTATTACACAGTAATTGGTGAAATAATGGAGAAAGTGGCTGAAAGGAAAACCTGCTGCTGCACCCCCCAGAAAAATGCCCCACCACCACCCAAGCCCAGGAACTGCGTTTGATATCATGTCAATGGGGAACCAAATTCTGATTCCCAAAAGAACCATCCACATCAGGAAACCAGAAAAAATATTTATTTATTTAGATCCGAGGTTACTTAAATAGACAAAAGATTTGTGAAACACCAAAGTGTTCCTGACTGTCAAAAGGCTCCTGCAGCACACAATAACAAAGACTATGTTCTGTTTATTCCTGATATGTCCGTTTATATGCATTAAACATTTCTGTTTTGTTCACACATTAGGAACTTATTCGAAGCGGAAAGAACAAACTTCATATGCAGAGAACCTCTCCCAAAATGAAATGGTTCTTTGTTAAGCAATGGGTCAACAGCTAGGGATCCACACAACCCTGTAAAGTGCCACTGAGGTATTTTTTAATATTTTAAGTCTGTAGGTATTAATTTCTGCACACGTAAAGAAGTGACTATTTATGTCATCTCGATGACTTCATTGTTTACTATAAGTAAAGCTAAGGCAGTTTTTTTTAAGGTGTTAAAATTACATTTGGAAAATCAAGAGTTTTGATTTAACATCCCAGTTGACAAAAGAACTACGTTTGAAAAAAAATGTTCGACGGAAATTAAAAGACGGCGCTGAAGCAGCTGTGTGAAATTAAAAGACGATAACATCTCCTATTACTTCTGGGATGTCATTCAATTTTTATTTTAAAAGAACCTTAGAACATGGGGGATGCTTGCTTGTATATTGTATTATCAAGACATGCAAGCGCAACGCGTATCTAGCGCATCTGTCATCCTGTCAGCCAACATTTAGATTAAAATGCCTTTTTTCGTTTTAATATTGAGAACATATTTTATAGTGTGATAAATATTAGATAATATCACCCAGACTCCCCTCGAACACAGCTGAAAAAAGAGAAAGAAAAAAAAAATATATATAATTATTTCCTTTAAAAGCCGTATTGCATGCAGCAAAGTTTCTGTGTGGTTGCGTGTATCGATCTGGTGGGATAAAAGGACCCTTTACTGGAGGACAGCGCCACGTAGTGATATCCAATAAAAAGAAAAGAAAACACTTTTATTTCTCCACCTTAAACGATGCTGTGTACTAATATTGAATTTTTATTAAAAAAAAAATTAGCACTGGAGCTAAAAATAAAGCACCGCATATACCTGTGATTTTGTATCTTTAAACAAATCATTTTTACGTTAACTTTTCTTCAGATTTTACAGAGCATTACTCATGGAATCATTGCAAAGTTAATGTATAGTAATGGAAGTAACCGGGAAGACCTGGCTGGACACGAGCAGAACGTGTAAACACCACCACCTGTTGATTAGCAGGTCTTCTGCTTTACATTTCTTGCAGTGACTGCGGCCACTTATAACCTGACGTGAGCAGAACACATCTCGACTAGCATCAGAAAAGCTTATTAACGGCTTTACTTCCTCAGGTAATGCGAGAAAAGCCAGGGGGTCTCTTTCTACACTCGGCAGCTTCTATAGGTGTAAAGTGGAATCCATCCTCACTGTCAGGATTACATCCCGTTATGTTGCCTGTTTAGCCCAGAACTCCAAAGAACTACAGGAGGTGGTTCAGAATATGACGAGTACACAATTCTTTTCTGTTCCACACACACAGTATATAACACACACAACTTAGAAGGGAATTATTAATTACTTCCAAGCAAACATTCATATAGTGTCCCCATGTTGATAAACTTTAGGTTGTGTGGGCTTGGAAAAACAAATTTAATACTATACTGCCCCATGGGGGCTGCTACTGGAAGCCCCTTAGCAAAGTCCACTCTTAAAAATAAAGCTGCCAGAGCAATTCTTCAGAGCGATGCCAGGGGAGCCATTTTTGGTTCCCAAAAGACCCATGCACAAGGAGATTCAAGAAAGAACTTTTTACTTAGATCCATAACAGGCTAGATACAGTAAATAAACATGAATAGATGGTTACAAATTTGTGAAATACCAGTTGTTCCTGATTTGAAAAGGATTCTTGTTGCCTACAATCACACGGTTTCCTGCACTCATACCGGCTAAGTGCAAGTTTTGTTAATCTGTTAGTGTCATGCTGGGTTGTCTACTGTAAATAAAAGATTTCAGGCTTTTTTGTACATATTAGGAACATTCTCAAAGCACAAAGAACCAACTTCATATGAAAAGAACGCTTCCCAGAATAAAATGGTGCTTGGTTAAGCAATGGAGCTACGAGGAACCATCACAACCCAGTCAAGAACCATAAAGTACCATTAAAGAACCTGCATTTTAATGAATGAGATGGCCAAGATCGATTAAATGCTGGCAGCACAAGTTCTGTAAATGTCTCATTGGGACTGTGATGGTTTGGTAATGCTGGATCAATAAAATCACTACCCCATATGAGCTTCCATTTTTTATTATTTTTGCACAGCAAATTAGTATTGTTAGTGGGTTTTAGATTTTAATTGTGAAAGTTTAAATAACAAGTTAATCCTCCTGAAAAATAATCATTTTTAAAATTGGCTAAAATTGACACACTTTCTTTATATGTTATTGGTTATGGAGTGGTAATTTGGAATTGTAATTCATATTGTAATTGTAATTGTAAAAAAAAACCCAACAACCTGCCCTAGTATCTGTAAATGTAAAGGCATTTTGTGTTTTATAAGAATAAAGAATTAGATTATAGTCACTTTAGCATTGTGCTTCTCATTCCTTTTGTAATTAATTAATAAATCATCCATCCATCCAACCCACTATATCCTAATTACAGGGTCACGGGGGTCTGCTGGAGCCAAGCCCAGCCAACACAGGGCACAAGGCAGGAAACAAACCCCTGGCAGGGCGCCTGCTCTCTGCAGTTAATAAATCATAAATCTTCATAATTACACAGACATTAACAATAACAATAATTAAAAATACAACTAAACACTAAAACAAAACTTTCAAGGAAAGGACCAGAAATTTGGAGTAGCTGAGGTGGCATTGGAGACTGGGGTTCATGTCCTGGCTGCTCCCCGTATTGAACTTGTATTTCCACCCAATGCTCTGGTTTTCTCCCACAGACAAATGACAAGCGCTTTAAATTGTTCTTGTCTCTCTCTCTCTCTCTCTCTCTCTCTGTGTGTGTGTTTGTGTTCACTCTATGATTATCTAACATCTTGTCCAGAAGTGGTTCCTGCCTGTGCTCATTACTTTGCTAGGATTGGTTCCAGCTGCCCCACAGTACTAACCCTAGGAAACTGAGCATACACATTGAATGGACGCACCAGTAAGGCATGGACATTTTTTTTAGGTTCATGACCAAAATTTGTGCTCCGTCTGTCTGCCCACACTGGGCCAGCATTTTGGAGCCAACGTTACCATGATGTGCAAATCCCAATTTTGCTATTGTTGACTGCTCAGGTAGAGCTGATATATTTTCCCACACTGGGCCTACAATGGCCCAAGGACAGTTTGTTTGCTGGGTCAGTCATCTTGCGTTTTCACCATTCTCTCTCCTTCCTTCAAAACCATTAGAAACTGCATAACAATTTAATGTCAGTTTTATCCAGAGGTAAGAAGTCTATAGAACACCCAGTAGTTTCTTTGATTTTCATGCTGTATGGCTCTGTAGTCTTTGTCTGTTGTATTTTACGATGTTACTAATGTCAAGTGACCTGCAAGTAAGAACCTCATTGTGTGGTGTACAAAGATGAAAACAAGTTTGGAACTTGAGACTATTCACACCTATTTTCCTACTAAACCTCATGAAGGGCCCCAGCACTCCTCTACCTGTGAACATCATCACAACAACATGAACACCACTGTTTACATGTAAAATAACATTTCTCTTAGCCATGTACATTCTTTATTTGCTCTGGTTGAAAGGCACACTGGTGGCAAATGTGTTTGAATCCGTACTGACCCCTACTCTCTCTCTTCTGTTTCTTTTTCCGGTTTCTTTGTGGTGGTGGCGGCCTGCGCCACGTCCACCTATTCAAAGCTTCATGATGCTCCAACAATGATGGATGGATTAAAAGGCAGAAGTCTACGTGATCATCATCATCAAGTCCTTCTGTGAAAACCCTAAATCCAAAGAGGACTGTTTCATTTATGTTAGGTAGAATGCCCAGAGGGGACTGGGTGGTCTCATGGTCCTACAGATTTTATTATTTTTTTTTTGTTTTTTCTGTCCCCCCTGGCCATTGAACCTTACTCTTATTCTATGTTAATTAATGTTGACTTATTTTGTTTTCTTATTGTGTATTTTATTTTTCTATTCTTCATTATGTAAAGCACTTTGAGCTACTGTTTGTATGAAAATGTGCAATATAAATAAATGTTGTTGTTATTGTTGTTGAATGGCTAATATTTTCAGTCTCAACAGGTGACTGCTTATAGGGGGCTGTGTGTCCCAACAGAGAGATTTGACCTCAGAAGATTTACTTTTAAACTCTCATTACAAAACATAATAGTAAGTGACAGCACAGAAATCCAACACATCATTTGTACATCCCTGCTCCTTCTCTCTCTAGGTAGGTGACCTGCAGTAATATTATCCATTCATCCATCCATTATCCAACCCGCTATATCCTAACTACACGGTCACGGGGGTCTGCTGGAGCCAATCCCAGCCAACACAGGGCGCAAGGCAGGAAACAAACCTCAGGCAGGGCGCCAGACCACCGCATGCAGTAGTATTATCACATTAAATAAAAGGTGGGGTTTAGGAGTGAAGGAATAGCTAAGTACACTAGAGGAAGGTGCCAGAAGGAAGATATTAGTATCATTTATAACTTCATAAGTGTTTTCTCAAAAACTTTGCATTAAGTTTTTTTTTTCTTTTCTCTTGGGGTTATAGCCCCTACTGGTCAATAAGACATAAATACTTGGAGCCAGGAGGGTTAAGGTTGATAAGAGTACAAATGACAGGAAGAAGAGAGGCAACAGAGCCAAGAAGAAGGGCAAAAGGAGTGAGCAGGAAGAGATATACAATGAGGTGCAACCTTGTGCCTACGTGCCATGCCTCCTAGTAAAGAGATCATGGGTTCATGTCCCGGGTCCTCCCTGGGTGGAATTTGCAAAGCTCATCGAGCAATGAGAAAAGTTCTACATAAATGTTAAAATTTATATTATATCCACTCCAAATGTAAGAAAAAGTGAAATCTTGTCTAGTTAGGCCCTGAGAGGCTAGAGGTGTGTTCATTTCAATTTTAATTATTGTACTGAGGATGCTTTGTGTAATTTTGCACTAATAATCCATGTCTTTTTTTATTCTTTGACCTCCTTTGTTCATTTGTAGAATTGGGTCAGCTCAAGACCGCCCTCTAAAGGCCTCAAGTAAAATCAAACTAGGTCAGAGATTTAAGGTTGTGACTTGCAAAGCAGAAAGCATCGGTGAATGTGTCAAATGGGTATTGCAAGCAGTTTTCAAAGAAGAATAAACAGAAATACAGTCAAGCTATGAGAAAAGAAAAGTATACAAATAATGTACAGGAGACAAGAGAAGAAGATTTAATAACTAAATACAGGGTGGTCCAGATCTAATTATGCAACTCCTAATGCAATGCAGGAAAACAATAACATTTCGGGTGACTGGCGCTACCAGTCCGGTCCAACATTTCATTGATTTGGGAAATGGTGTTCCAATGCACTGCAGGCGGTCCAAATTCCACTAACATCCTGCGTTGCACGTTGTTATAGCGTAATGAAAATTGCATAATTAGATTTGGACCACCCTATAGATGTGGATGTACCAGTCCCTTCACTTACTGACATCAGATTGGTTTCAAAAGTGATGTGAAGCTCATCTTTGGAAACAGGAGTAAAATAGTCAAAAAGATGGAAATGACCCCACAGTTGTGTCTGTATGAATGGCTTATTTTTCCCTTGAATAGCTGAAGCCACCCTATTTACACAGCAATTTAACACTTTATACAAAACATTTATTCTCTTTTCAGAGTTGTCATCTTGTCTGTTGGTGTGTCGGTACAAGGTTCTTTAAATTGTGAGATGAGTGCATTTTTGACTATGACACTGCTAAACAAAAAGACTAATTACAGGTAGTTTAGTGAGCTGGGAAGAAAGAGACATGCAGCACCCGTGTGAGCCTTCACTTTAATCCACGCTGCAGTGCGGGTTTGAGCTGGGACGCAGGTGACATTGCCACCTTCCATTCTGCCCTTCCAGACTGACATATGGCATTTTAGCACAGAGGGTTGTTCATTGTGTTTGCGACAGAAGCGTATAGCCATCGGTTCTGCTTTACTTTGGGTTTACACAGTGCTAAAATCTTCATGATCTTGACTTTCATTCAGAGTGGCACTAGGGCAGCAGTGGACTGCTAACGCTGTAGCTGTCCATGTCAAGCAATCAGGAACAAAATGGAAATGTAGGTAGTGGATGAATCCATCCATTTCAATAAGGGTCCCAGATTCATCTAATGTGTAATGCTGACTTGGAGAAGACAAAAGCTGTGAGGGTGACCAAAGTTCAAGACTAAGGTGCCATGGTTCAACGTGACCCTGTTAAAAGTTGCATAAATGGAATTTTGCTTTCCTTGATCATGGACTTTCTGTACCGGCTTATGTTTGAATGTACAAAATGAATGTAAAAATTAATTTAATTGGTGATGAATTTCTGAATAAATGAAATACAGATTAGGCAGTGAGTGTAATCTGTCTTGTTAAAATGCACTGCGGTTTTGTTTTCTTTTTCTTATTTTCTTCTTTATCTTAATCAGTTTAAAGATTTTAAGAAACAGAAGGTGAAGTTCAAAAAGTCCATTTTCATCCAGTTGATCACAGAACTAGGAAATCCAATGAATGAGGGTCTCTGAGTACTCGCAGTATTGCAGTACTTTTAGCTACTGGACTGCATTCTTTCTGTCGTTACTCACAAGCACAAAGTGATGATAAGAGCCCCCTTGTGGCCATATGTGTGAACATGCCTGTAGTCTCTTCACACTCTGATAGCTGATGTCTAAATAAAGGTCTGCATTCATGAGCTCGATCTCTTAAATTCTTTCAAACCCTCTCATTATTGTGCGCATCATAATCAAATGATGTCTCCTGAACTAAAGTACTGTACATAAATAATGTCGCGCCTCATTTTATAAAACAGACCTGACTTTAATTATTTCCTTGTTGCTAAAGAGCTCAGTGCAACTCTCTAAACCAAACAACTGTGAAATGTATAATTCAAAATGCATCGAACTGAATTCTAACCTTTTTAAATAGAAAAGAAAATGTACAGTATATTTACGTAATGTTTGAAAAACACAATATTACATTTTTTTCAAATGTTTACCGTATGTAAATCATTTTATACAAAGATGTTTATTAATAAAACGTGATATGCATATTAGGATATGTTTCTTAATTAATTTCATGTTGATTACAACTTTTCAATTTAAAATGCGTGAACTATTGAAATAAGTACTCAACCCAGTGAGATATTAAATCTATTTTTATTTTTCTTACCATATTAGTGTTACCTTATGAGCTGGCCTTAAATTAAAAGCATAAAAATGTGTCCATTAATGCCTATCATTAGTATTAACTCTATAATAATTGTATAAATATTGCAATCTAAATTATAGGGTGGATCAATATATGGATATTATAATAAGAAGGACATCAAGCTTTATATTCTGTTAAGAATCATTTTAATGTGTTTGACTTGAAAAAACAATTCCTTCATCTATTAAATGAAGCTACTTAACCTCATTTCAGAGTTATGGAAAACCAGAGACTATCATGGCAGTGTAAGCACAAAGGTAGAAACCAACCTTAGAACTGGTACCAGTGCATAACAGGACAGAATGACGCACACACCTGAACCAGCTCATACTGGGACATATGTAATGGAAACCAAAATATCAAGGAAAACTAAAAGGAAAAAAAAATGCATATTCCACATAAGAAGTGACCTTGAGATTCAAACCCAGTTTTTGGCGCTGTTAGATAGCATCACAGACCTTACACCAACTAATTTATAAACACTGACTTTAATGTTTGTGACATGGTGGTAGCACTGTTGCCTCACAAAAAAAGGAGGCATGGTTTGTGTCCTGGGTTTTCTCATGTGGTCTCCCCACATGCATGTGAAATATCTCTGGGTGTTCTCGTTTCTTCTACACTCCAAAGATATGCAGGTTAGCTGACCTGGCATTGCAAAATTGTCCCTGTATATGTGTGAGTTAACCTTGCAATAGTGCCCAGTCTAGGTGTCATTCCTGCCATGTGTCCGATGATTGCTGGGATGGGCCCCAGCTACCCCATGGCACTGCCCTTGATACGTGGGTTAAGAAGATGGATGATTGTAACATGCAAAATTAAATGAATAGACATGCACTACAGTATGATCATGTTTAGAAGATGATTTCTAATAAGTGATAAATTATCTTTCCTACATTTCTTTTATTTAAAACAGCTTCATAAACTGTAGGACAAGTTTGTTCTAAAATGAAGATTTATACATTTTTCAAGCCAGATATTCTCCACTTTTTTCAATCCATAATTAAAAAAAAAAAAAACTGAGTACCTACATTATTATAATTATCATTTTCTCTGGAGTTTTATGATGAGAAGATTATTTCTTTTGGCCTATTCCTGTCAGTTAAAATCTCCCTGGACTGGAAAATGAGATTAAGGTACAGGAAGAATTATTATTATTATTATTATTATTATTATTATTATTATTATTATTATTATTATTATTATTATTATTATTATTACTATTATTATTATTTTTATTTTCTGGAATTGCCCTGTCACCACTGCTTATACATTGGGCATGGGCATGGCAGTTATATGTTGTGTGTGTATGCTTATCGGGATTGTGTTTGAATTTCCTCACTATGTGATATGTATTCAAAATGGCTGCTTTCTGTAGTTTTGTGTATCTGTATCTTATATGTAATGTCTGTACTTTGTGTAGTCTATGTGGGGTGACATCAGTGGTGGATACAGCACTGGGCACAAAGATCACCTTGTCCTTTCTCCACAAGCGGGGTATTTCCTCTGTCATTTCTAAGCACTACTGCATTTTGTTTGTGTGGATGTATTTGGTACAACAGTGTCAACAATATCTGTACTTTTATTGTGTTTCTCTAACAGTGTCATGTCTGATTTTCCAAGTGTAGTGTTCTGTTTTGACAGTCAGTATAGTTCTGTCCTAGTATACTGTATGAGTGTCATTTTCTAGTTCTGTGCTGGGCCTGTTTGTACTTCTAATGTTGTTTGTATGTGTCAGTTAGTTTGTGTGGCAGTTGCAGTTCTTGATGTCTAATATTTGCTCTCTGATTGTTTCTGTGCGTGTCGTCCGTCTGTGTCAGTATTTTACAGCCTGATGTGATGCGTTGGATTGTTTCATGCTCCTTGTTTCAATATCTGACTGCATGTACTGTCTGTAATGTTAGTGTTCTTAGGAATATATTTTTCATAGCTTCTTGTGTTTTATTATTATTATAATGATTATTATTTATTATTATTACTATATTAGTAGTAGTAGCATTGGAAATAGCAAAAGTAGTATTACCATTAATGTTTTTCAGTTAGTCACATTAATGTTTGCTTCCATAATATAAAGACAGTTTTTAGCTGTAATTATTTTCAATAATTAACTAACAGGATATTTGCAGAAAGTAAAACTGTATCCCTATAGGGAACATCTGCTTTTTGGAAACATGTATGCACAACCACAAGCCCACATCCTGCAGTTCAGATTGATCAAATGCATATGACAAAGGAATTAACTAAGCAACAGTCGGCATACCCCTTTAAATTGAATCAATGTGTGAATCACTCATAAATGCCCACCCTTTCTCTTCCCCCTCCCCTTCCTTTTCTGTGCCTTTTTTTCAGTCATACATTTCTCTCTTTCTCTCTGTATCTCACTCTCTCACTCACGCTCTCTTTCTCCCACTCATCCTCCCTCTGTCCCTCCATCTTTAGCTCTCTTTCTCTGTGTTTCCTTCCAATTCCCTCCCTGCCCTCCCTTCTTTGTGTTCTCTTTACTCTCAGATCTGATTGGTTTAAGTTGCTGTTGGGGGAAGGGAACTCACACTGTTTTGGCAGAAGTAATTCAGCAGCAACTGCTGGACAGCGCCAGCCAAACCCACTCAGTTTCAGACTGTTTATGGTTAACCGATAAAAAAAGCTTGCATCCTTTACCTTAGATTTAAAAAACACTTAACTGTCATTAAAGGTGATGTTTATCTCAGATCATTTGATGAATGCAAAATATTTAGTATTTTTAAACTGTTAAATTAAAAATGCTCACCAAGTGCTACTTAACTGATTTGCAAGCCTCTGCTGAGGGAGCAGATTTATAAAAAGTAAAAAAGGACAGTTTTATCCTGAATTTGTTTAAAAGAAATGAAAGAATATCAATATTAGCATCATAAAATTTTATTCTGAAGTATTGTCAATTGAAGCACAAATGCATTCAATCTATCTATCTATCTATCTATCTATCTATCTATCTATCTATCTATCTATCTATCTATCTATCTATCTATCTATCTATCTATCTATCTATCTATCTATCTATCTATCTATCTATCTATCTATCATAGAAATAAAGAGACTGCATGATAAAGTTAAGAGAAGCTGTGATGACTTTAAAGTTTTTTACCAATATTTTACAATTTCTGATTTCTCCGTGTAATGTTTAGTTACAAATTTGTTAACAAGTGGGATGTACTGTAAGAACTGTGGCAGAGCACCTCCTGGAGGACATTCTCAACAAGTGCAATGAGTGAAAGTTCCTCATACTGTGCATACAGCAGTAAGAGTTTATTACTGAGGGATATACACATACAGTAATCACCAGAACACTCAAAGCACTGAACAACTAAATTAATCAGACAATGTTCCTTTGGGCTGCGGTGTAAGCATTTGTAAATGTTATATTTGCCCCTGCGGTGGGCTGGCGCCCTGCCCGGGGTTTGTTTCCTGCCTTGCCCTGTGTTGGCTGGGATTGGCTCCAGCAGACCCCTGTGACCCTGTAGTTAGGATATAGCGGGTTGGGTAATGGATGGATGGATGCTCTTTTGGGCCCACTAAGATCATATTTATGTCTACAAATGGTGATTCTAGCAAATAAAATATATTGTAAATGACCTCCACTAACCTCCTGTTCAATCTTTTCAAACTCTTTGTAGCATTTACTATCTAGCTATCTCAAAAATGAATGCATTTCAGAATAGATTGAAGGAAGGTTTTAATGATTTTATATGTTATTATAACAATATTTTACAAGTTCCTATTTCTAAGTGTTTAGTAATGAATTAGCAAACAACTGCAATGCACTGCAAGAATTATGGTACAGTGCCTCCTGGATGACCATCTCACCAAGTATTGAAACTGACTCATGCTCTATGAACAGAAGTAAAGGTTTATTAGAGAAAAAAAGTCATGGAGTGATATACACATGGAATAATTACAAAATCAATCAAAAAGTGAAACAACACAATTAACCACTAATTTCTCATCTGGGCCTAGTAATGGTAGTATGTCTACCAGCTGTCATTAAATAAACTAAAATATATTGTAAAGCTCACATTAATCCCCTGTTCAAACTTTACAAACACTTGGCAGCATTCACTTTGCTAAAAGTGTTTAGCCCAGTTCTACTGCCAACAAAACAATCTATCTATCTATCTATCTATCTATCTATCTATCTATCTATCTATCTATCTATCTATCTATCTATCTATCTATCTATCTATCTATCTATCTATCTATCTATCTATCTATCTATCTATCTATCTATCTATCTATCTATCTATCTACATGCAATTTTATTTCTAATTAATTTAATATTGTTTCTTTGTATCAGTATACTGCTGCTGGATTATGTGAATTTCCCCTTGGGATTAATAAAGTATCTATCAGCATTAGCATTAAAAATAATGTTGGGCCTTTAATAGCACTTTATTGGGTTGTGTGGTTCCTTGTAAAACCATTGCTTGACAAATGGTTGGTTGTTTGTGCTTTGAAAAACTTCCAAATATATAGGAAAAAAGAAAGAAACTGTTTATGTATAGAAGGTTACCTAGAAGGAGACTCAGATTAAGAAAACCTGGACTTAGCTTGTGGTTTTGTATTCAGTAAGAGTCCTTTTGAAATCAGGGTCCATTAGCACTTCGCAAATCTGTTACCTTCTAATCATGGTTATTTACAGTATGGAGTCTGCTATGGATCTAAATGAATAAAGGTTCTTTCTGGAACCTTCATGTGGAGGGGTCTCTTGGGCCCTAACCCTAACTGCATCACTCTGAATAACTGCTCTGGCACCTTTCATTGTAAGACTCTAAGTTAATGACAGACCAAGAAAGCCTGAACTTAGCCTGTTATCTTAAGCAAACAATGTCCTTTTAAAATCAGGAACCCAGTTTTATTTCACAGATCGATCTATCTATCTATCTATCTATCTATCTATCTATCTATCTATCTATCTATCTATCTATCTATCTATCTATCTATCTATCTATCTATCTATCTATCTATCTATCTATCTATCTATCTATCTATCTATCTAGCTGTAAGTCTGTCTGTCTGTATATCACAAAACTGAACAGGTTGCACAATAAAGTCAAGGGGTGCTATAATAACTTTACAATTTATTTTTAAAATATTGTATAATTTCTGATTTCTCTGTTTTCTCTCAGTTCTGCTCAGGACATAACAGGTTGAGAAAATGGGTGGATGGATGGATTTCCTCATGTTTACTAAAGAATTAGTGAAGAAGCAGAATGTGCATGAAGAATTGTGTCAAATTAACTCCTAGAATGACATCATAACCAAATGGAATGATTAAAAATTGCTCACATACACATAATTAAGGGTGTATTAAAAAAATCATGGAGAGGTATACATATGGTGTAATTACAAGAACAATCAAAATACTACACTACAAAATTAAGCACAAATTGCTCTCCTGTGCCTCTTTAGGTCACGTTTATTACTAGTAATGGTCATTCTATCGATTAAAATATACTGCAAAGCACTCTCACTGACCTCCTGTTCAAACATTAAGAAGAGTTGGCAGCATTCACTTTGCTCGAAAGTCTTTTCTCCAGTTGTACTCCTGACAAAAGATTCACAGATAACTGACAGGGTTCAACCTCTGAAATGCTGGCAATGAACTATTCATATTTTGAAGCAATCTAGAATAAATTTTTAAGGGCTCAACAGGTGGGCATTACTGTCATTGAGCCCATTGGAAGCTTCAAGTTCCTGTGCAACATTTAAGAATTATAAACTGAAATGGGTAAGTAACATGTTATTGTCTATTGTAAAATATGTAAGTAACATATTTATGGACTGCCTCTCCGACATCACTTATTCAAAATTCCTGTAACTGTTAGAATCTGGGACAAATTTAGAGATGTAAGAGTTACTCTATATAACATTTTGTTTTGTCCCTAATATCTTACTAGAGACATCATAACTGTGTTATCCACGGGAGAGTTTATTTTATTTCTTTAGGGCTTTCAGGAGTTTTATCAGTCCATAACCTTGCAAGTTTTCCAGAAGGGTGTCTCATTACAATATACAGTATTATACATGAGCGTAAGCTGCAATATATTTTAGAGTCTGACTACACATAAATTCAACTGCTGCCAGTAAAATACACTAAAAATAAGATTAATATTTATTATCACCATCATCTATATTTGACTTGCCCGACTTTAAGAATGTCTTTAACTTTGTTCCTTAGATAGTGCATTAATGAATTCAAGCAGTAGATCATGCCTGATTGGCTGAGTGACTTTAAGACATTAGCCAGATGTTGCAGATTCTATAACTTCTGCCTGCTTTTCAAATTGCCAACCTGTGCTTCTTCAGCATCATATGTTAAAGGTATCATATTGTATTTCCTCTGCTATTTTTTAAATTTTCACTCTGAACCTACATTCAGTGTTCAGTGCTTCTAACCCAATAGTTACGCTCAGATTGTATTCCAAAGATAAGACTTATAGTTTGGCTTTTATTTTATTTAGTGTCATTGATCCATTTATATTTATTTTAAAACCCATGCAGTCAGTTCTTGGTCACAGAAAACATTCATTTTTTCATTTTCTTAGCATTTTTTTTCAAAGATCTCTACACAGTGGGGCAACTTCTGAAAACTGGATGCTAGCAAATGTTACCCTGTTGTAAATAAAGAGTGATCGGGATGATCCAAGTAAGTACAGGCAGTAACCTTAACATTCGTCACTGGTAAATTAATGGCAGCAATTATTAAGAAAAAGATTGAGTAGCACATGTCTTGAACAGGAATATTAAAAAAATAGCTGGTAAGGGATCAAATGGGGAAGATTGTGTTTCACTAATATGCTGGAATTTTATAAGGAAGCAGCAAAAAGCATACAATAAGAGATGTGAATATTTGATTATTTATGTTGACTATCAGGCAGATCAAAAAAGCTTCAGAAGACAATGGGAATTTAAGGTGTGGCATGTAGATGGGTAATATTTTAACTGTAATATATAAAGCAAAAGGTTATGGTGAGAAGAATTTTTTCCAGAATTGGGTGATGTTAGAAGTGTTGTCCCTTGGGTATCAGTGTTGGGGCCACCGCTGTGGTTTATATATTGTAATGGATGGCCGGTTTCATATTCCGGCCCTCACCCCCAGGCCGCCAGGAGGAGCTCTCCTGAGAGCATGTACGGGCCCCAAATTCCAGCAGGGCCTCATGGACTAAGTAGTTTTTATGCACAGCCCTGATGGATACCTTGGGGGTCACTGGAAGTCGCTGTCGGGAGGCCAGTGGACTCTTTTGCGCACTATGACACGGAAGTTCATCACAGGAAGAGCGACAGGCTTCCGGAGTGAGGAAAAGCATTGTTTACCCTGACCCAGAAGGAGTAAGGACTTGTGGACTGTTGGATTGGGAACACTTCTGGGTCAGGGAATATAAAAGGACTGAGGGAGCTCCCAGACGACGAGCTGAGCTGGGTGGTAGGAGAGCAACGCGTCTGGGAGTGGAGGATTGTGATTTATTGGATTGGTTATTGTTTATTGAGAATAGTGGAGTGCTGGTGCTTTGTGCACTTAATTATTATAATAAATAATAATTATTGGACTTTTACCTGGTGTTTGGAGTGGTACCTGAGGGTTCAAGGGAGCACTAGCACCTTACTTGACATATATATATATATATATATATATATATATATATATATATATATATTGTGGTCCCCGGCCGGGACGCCCAGGAGGACCAGAGGAGGGCTTGTGCCTCCATCAGACCGCGAGGGGACGTCCGTCCTGGTTATGTTGGGGGCCTCTGGTACAGGGCTTGGAAGCCCAGCCCTGTACGGACCCGTGGCCACCGCCAGGCGGCGCCCCGATGCCGGAATATCCCGTGTGGTCCCCGGCCTGGCTCCCAGGAGGATCAGAGGAGGGCTTGTGCCTCCTCCAGACCGCAAGGGGGCAATCGCCCTGGTTGTACTGGGGACCAGGCGGCGCCTAGGTACCTGAGGAACCCTGGAGCCCAGCACTTCCGCCACACCAGGAAGTGCTGGGGGGAAGACGACAGGGGACACCCGGACGGCTTCCGGTGTGCAGCCGGCACTTCCGCCACACTGGGGTGTGGCTAGGACTGATTGCCGGGAAGCAGCTGGAGCCCATCCGGGTTCCCATATAAGGGGCCGCCTCCCTTCAGTGGATAGTGGATGTCGGGTGGAAGAGGACAGAGCTGGAGAGAGGACGGGAGGCGGTCGAGAGAGAGGCATAGTGACTGAGAGTGTGGCCTGGACTTTGGGGAATCGGTGCAAGAGGCACTGGGGTTTGTGCACGTTCTAATTGTAAATATTGTAAATAAATAGTGTGTGGTGGAACTTACGATGTCTGTCTGCCTGTGTCCGGGTCCCAGTCCACAATATATATATATATATATATATATATATATATATATATATATATATAAAAACAGCGATGGCCCCAACATATATATATATATGGTGGCACGGTGGCGCAGTGGTAACGCTGCAGCCTCGCAGTTAGGAGACCTGGGTTCGCTGTGACATGGAGTTTGCATGTTCTCCCCGTGTCTGCATGGGTTTCCTCCCACAGTCCAAAGACATGCAGGATAGTTGCATTGGTGATCCTAAATTGTCCTTGGTGTGTGTGTGTGTGCCCTGTGGTGGCCCTGGAGCCCGGCCGGGACGCCCAGGAGGAGGAGAGGAGGGCTTGTGCCTCCTCCAGACCGCGAGGGGGCGTCCGCCCTGGTTATATTGGGGACCACGGGTGCAGGGCTTGGAAGCCCAGCCCTGTAGGGACCCGTGGTCACCGCCAGGCGGCGCCCGATGCCGGTTTACCCTGTGTGGTCTTTGGCCGGGGATGGAGCCCGGCTGGGACGCCTTGGAAGACCGGAGGAGGGCGTGTACCTCCTCCAGACTGAGTGGGGGCGTCCGTCCTGGTTAGGCAGGGGCCTCGGGTACAGGGCTTGGAAGCCCAGCCCTGTAGGGACCCGTGGCCACCGCCAGGCAGCGCCCCGGTGCCTAATTATCCCGGTGTGGCGGAAGTGCTGGGGGGAAGACTTTGTGTGGTTCCCAGAGACCCGCCAGGAAAGCAGCCGACACTTCCGCCACGCTGGGGCGTGGCTAAGGAGAAGAGGCCGGAAACACCTGGGGCTCATCCGGGGGCATTATTTAAGGGGCCGCCTCCCTTCAGTCATTGGTGGATGTCGGGAGGAAGCGGACAGAGCTGGAGAGAGAGGACGGGAGGTGGCCAGGAAGGCAAAGGACTGTGCGCCTGGACTTTGGGGAAATCGGTGCGAGAAGGCACTGGGGGTGCACGTGAGAGAACATTGTAAATAGTATTGTAAATAAATGGTGTGTGGTGACAAAATGATGTCCATCTGTCTGTGCCGGGGCCAGCGTTCACATATATATATATATATATATACTGTATATATATATATATATATATATATATATATATATATATATATATATATATATATATATATATATATATATATATAAAGAATCTGGTTAAAAATAAATAAATAATCTAGTGAAATTTGAAAATGATAAAAAAAAACTAGGTGGAAAGGCAGATAATGTGTAATTATCTAAATTGTTACAGAAGGATTTATACAGCATACAGGCTTGGGAAAATCTGAGGAAGATGAAACTGAATGTAACTAAATGTAAAGTATAATGTGTAGTAAGTAGAAATGTTACATTTGAATATTCAATGGAAGGTCTAAAACTTAAAGTACACCTTATGAGAAGGGCCCAGAAGTTTCAGTGGACCCATCAATGTCTACATCAAATCCATGTACATAAGCAATCAAAATGTCTATTAACATGTGAGTTTTGATAGCACAATGTGGGAAGTGCAGGTTATATGACACACTAGTGAGGGTTCACCTGGTGTACTGTGTGCAGTTTGGGTCTCCATAGTACAAAAAAGACACAGCAGAGCTTGAAAAAGTCCAGGAAAGAATGACTAGGCTGGTTTTCAACGGAGCTGAACTTTATCAGGTTAGCTAAATGAAGATTAAGCGATGACATGATCAATGTGGTGTTAAAGTTATGAAAACCGACAGAACACCTCTACTATTTTTTAATAATACATTTTTTAACAAGAACAAAGGGACATAGTGGGATCCTTGAAAGAGCAGACACATGAAGTAAATGATCAATTTGTGTGGTGGAAAATAGTAATTTAGAGACTTCTGGATCTCAACTTGATGTTGTTTTGGATGATCTAGGAGTAAAGGATCAAAAAGCTTGCAGGGCTGAATGGCGTGTTGTCATCAGACCTTCTCTTATATTTTATTCCAATATAGATTTTGCAAAAGAGACGGAGCCTATGCCAACACGGCCAGGTGCAGGACAGAAAACAACCTACTAAATGAGATACCAGTCTTTGACGGGGCACACTCCTCCATTCAGGGTCACAGGGCCAGAAGTACAGGATGTCAGAAGGCTTTGAGGTGCAGCAACCACCTCTAGTGGCAGTAAGAGTGGATCCAGGTTGTGTTCAGAAGTTAGCTTTCTGTTAAAATTTCAAAATCTGAACTCTCACGGAGTTTACAGTCAGGAGGTGAGTGGGAGGAAATGTGCACTGGGAAAAAGGGGATTCTGCCAAGTATTTCCAGAGTGAAATGTGAGGGGAAGTTCTTTGCAGTGTTATGATACACAGAGTAACCAGCCAGACTGCTAATTTACTAGAGTCAGAACCTATATTTTGGTAGGCCCTAAATGACAATACTTGATTTATTTACAGTAAGTGTAAAGTTTTAAATCTTGCTCTAATAAAACCTTACATTTGTAAATTTAGGATAATTTTAGCCTTTCCTCTTGATGAGAGTGTCCTCCAAGAAGGTGCCAATTTGGTACTTAAATACTCTGACTCACGCACTTATTCTCAGCAATTGAAACTATTTAACAACTGACCAGTTCATCTGTCCTGCACATGTTTTTTTTTGGAGGTGGGTAGACCATCACCAGAACTCAATAGTAAGAACGTTGAACCCAAACTAAGCACCATCTTACTGGGCACATTTTATCAAGTTTTCTTTAAAATAAATTGCACATGCCAGGTATCTTTGTGAATAACATTTTTCAACAGCTCTGTATGGGAAAATGTTTAGGTTCTGGGGTCTTGGCGCAAGGCAGCCAAAGTGGTGGCCAGAAATGTGGCAACCTTGTACTCTAAAGCTTAATAAGACCACAACTAGTACACAACATTATTTTCTAAATATGACTTAACCCAGGCACGGTGGCGCAGTGGGTAGCGCTGCCGCCTCGCAGTTAGGAAACCCGGGTTCGCTTCCCAGGTCCTCCCTCCGTGGAGTTTGCATGTTCTCCCCATGTCTGCGTGGTGATTCTAAATTGTCCCTGGTGTGTGCATTGTGGTGGGCTGGCACCCTGCCCAGGGTTTGTTTCCTGACTTGCACGCTGGGATTGGCTCCAGCAGACCCCCGTGACCCTGTAGTTGGGATATAGCGGGTTGGATAATGGATGGACTTAACCTAAGTTGGCTAATGCTACCAGACTTTAACAAAGTTATTCTTACATTGGATAAATAATGCAAAAGTAGAATCATTTAAAATAGACTGATTAAAAATGTAAGGGTTTATACTACTCCTTTTATTATTATTATTATTATTATTATTATTATTATTATTATTATACTATTATACTACTTTTACACCTTAAACTGTGCAAAGCAAAGAGGCAAATGATGACAATGACACTTGAATATTCTTACTTTAGAAATAATAGAATCTTCCTAATTTAACCAAACCACAAACAGAAGGACACCAAAACCTCATTTGCTATTGTGTGTACAGTTTGGTACCCACATATTTTAATGCACTGATTTAAACAACAGTGGCATGTTTACCAGAAGTGACACACAAATTACAAGTTCAAGTTCACAGTTGCTGACTCCTTATTAGATTAAGTGACTCACTCCGAGGCACCGCATGTGTCACAGACAGGGTTAGAATATGGACCATTCAGCTTTAAGCCACACTGCTTACTGTATATGCGTTCAGTTTTCATGCTGACATTTTCACTGAACTATAACCGGTTATCAAAGACTGCAGGTCTCATTCTGAATTCAATGCCACTCCGTCAGTGTATAAATATAAACACACCAACGATGTGTAAAACCTAACTCTCTGAAAAATCTAACCTTAGATTTTAGAAGGGCCAGAAGGGCTCATAAAAGAATTTCAGTCACATCTAACTAGAAAACTGTGAAGGGCTGGCGCCGTGCCCGGGGTTTGTTTCCTGCCTTGTGCCCTGTGTTGGCTGGGATTGGCTCCAGCAGACCCCCGTGACCGTGTAGTTAGGATATAGTGGGTTGGATAATGGATGGATATAACTAGAAAAGAGTAACTAGTCATGGAAGGCTTCCTCATCCATCTTCAAAATGTGGGGAATAAATACTATGAGGAAGAAATACCGTGCATCAGATGAAAATACAATAAGAAGAAAAAAATCGCACAACATCCACCTTAATAAAAGGACAAGAGTTTGTGGGTGTCTGTGACATTGCTAGATTTAGAAAGAAAATGTGCAAAAATAGGCACAACATGTAGAAGAAGGTAAAAGATGATAATAAAAATACCAAATAAAGGTTTAAAAATAAGAAAACGGGCCATATAGGCGTATTCTGTTGTCTAATATTATATGCCAGCAACAGCAGCGTGGTGGTGACTTTCTTGCACAAACCTGAGCAACTTCCAAATATATAGCATCTATAACATATATGTGGACACTGGATCTGTAATAGAGCAGTGCTAACCACCAAAATAAATTGAATGTAATGATAAGACTTTATTGTACAAACCCCCTGCATTACTCTGTTATATCTTTTATGTCTGTTTTTAAAATTAATTTCTGTCATTGGCAAGTTGCTATGCCCAGTGTGTTTTAAGAAGAGGGCTGTTTACAAAAACTTAATGTTTTAATGTACATTTAACAGGCTGTTTATGTCAGCGGACACAGTGGCGTAGCGTGGGTGTCAGCCGCCCGGGGTGGAGGAAAATTTTGCCGCCCCCTTATTTAGGTATTTCAATTTAAAAGACTAAAATATACAGTGATTCTTTGCTGGCCCCTAAAAGTGCCGCCCGGGAGAGGCCGCCCCTGCCGCCCCCACTACGCTACGCCACTGAGCGGACACTTTAACAAAATGCCACTACTGCTTGACTTGCTTCTAATTTTGTGACATCCTACCTTGTCCCTTACCCTGTGAGTTAAAAAGTGAAAGAATGATGGATTGACAAATGGATGGATTATTCACATAAACTACTGTGTAAATAAAGAGGTAGTGTGGCACAGTGGTTAAGGTATTGGACTTCAAACCAATGAGAATGTGAGTTCAAATTTCACTACCAACGCTGCGTGAAAAAGTCACTTCACCTGCTTATGCTCTAACTGGAAATCCAAAATAAATGTAGCCAACTGTAACTTCAATGTGGTAAGTCACCGTGGATGAAGATGTCAGCTGAATTAGAAATAATAATAAATAGACCAAGTAGTAAACAGGGCAGTGCAGAGGCACAGTGGTTTTCTTTGCAGCCTTATGTCTTCAGAAGCCCAGGTTCAAGTGCTGGCCCAGTCACGGCCTACATCACGGGTGTCGAACTCCGGCCCTGGAGGGCTGCAGTGGCTGTAGGTTTTCATTCTAACCATCGTCTTCATTAGTGACCAGTTTCAGCTGCTAGTTCACTTCTTTTGCCTTAGCTTTAATTAAAGTGACTCAGACCCCTTAGTTGTTATTCCTTAATTAGCAGCCAAACAATAATGAGACACAAAATGAGTCGCCACATGCCCAGCTCATCTGTGCCCAGCACACAATATCTGAAAATAAAGAAAAGTGATGGCCTCAGTAAGGCTGATCTGCTCAGGTCACCAAAACATCTTGATGGTGTTCTTAGAAAAACACAGAAAAATCAAAACAGTTTTGGAAATGTCTGCTATGGCAGAATGAGAGCAGCAACAAGACATGGAATTAAATAACGGGTTTAATTAACAGCAAGAATTGGCTTCTCATTAAGAGATCGGTTGGAGTGAAATTGGTTGGAGTTTGAAATCCCAGTTTAGCTGCTTATCTGTTAGCTTGGTTCACATTTCATTTCTGTTTGGCTGTCATTTAATGAAGAAAGGAATCAATTCAGAGGACTGAATCCTTAAAAACATCCATCCATCCATTATCCAACCCGCTTTATCCTAACTACAGGGTCACAGGGTCCTTACAAACAGGGCTAGTAAAATGAAGGGAAAAGTAGTTAATCAGCAGTGAAAACTGGTCACGGATTAGGAAAAGGGTTAGAATGAAAACCTGCAGCCACTGCAGTCCTCCCCTGGCCTATAAAGAGGTTCATATTCTAGTCAAGTGGATGTGGGCTTCTCAGTGTGCACTTTGGTTTTCCTCCCATTTCATGAAAACATGCATGTTAGGTTGATGAATGATTCAAATTGGCCAAATTAGAGAGTGAATAAGTCTACCTTACAATGAGCTGGTGACTCATCCAAGGCACTGGCATCCCACAGCCCTACAAATGAATTAAGATGTTTCTGAATATGTCTGAATGAATGCCTGAATGAATATCTTTGTTCAATAATAGAAGCATGTATGGCTTTACTTGAAAGTTAAGAATTTCACAGAACTCTAAAAATATGCTGATTTGATAACTACTACTCATATTGAGATGACTATAGTTACTTACTGTAAGTATACACCACCTAACCTACGTAAATTTCTTGTCCATAGCTCACTCCACAGAGGAGAGGCACATTCTCCACCAGGCACTTTGAGATGTAACAAGGGCTACAGTGTCACTTGCAAATATGTCACCAAAAATACAGTAATCTTGTATCTGGATCTTCTGGTAAATTCAATGTTAAAAAATTGACCTCTTTCCAGTTTAAAAGTTTTATTTACAGCATTTCTCGTAGGAAATGCCGAGCCAACTACACCAGTGAAACAGGGAGACAGGTAGCAGACCATTTCAGGGAGCACGTTTGAGCAGTTAAAAGCAAAGACCTCACAAAAGTCAACTGTAGAACGCTTCACATCCCTTCATCATAACCACACGGATCTCTCTCACTATCTGTTTTGTTTTTTTCCACAGGATATCAAAGACACTTTTCAGAAAAAAATAATCAGAAGAGCTTAAACTCATTCTCAGAGTGGGATCAAACATTTGTCCAGGCCTTAATGCCTGACTAACCTTTTCATGTCTCCCTTCATCTTCTCTAATGACAACATTTTCCTGCCTATCGTCACCTTCTCCTTTCATCTGCCCTGGCTTTGTCCTCTTTATATATATATATATATATATATATATATATATATATATATATATATATATATATATACACTCACCTAAAGGATTATTAGGAACACCTGTTCAATTTCTCATTAATGCAATTATCTAATCAACCAATCACATGACAGTTGCTTCAATGCATTTAGGGGTGTGGTCCTGGTCAAGACAATCTCCTGAACTCCAAACTGAATGTCAGAATGGGAAAGAAAGGTGATTTAAGCAATTCTGAGCGTGTGAGCGTGGCATGGTTGTTGGTGCCAGACGGGCCGGTCTGAGAATTTCACAATCTGCTCAGTTACTGGGATTTTCACGCACAACCATTTCTAGGGTTTACAAAGAATGGTGTGAAAAGGGAAAAACATCCAGTATGCGGCAGTCCTGTGGGCGAAAATGCCTTGTTGATGCTAGAGGTCAGAGGAGAATGGGCCGACTGATTCAAGCTGATAGAAGAGCAACTTTGACTGAAATAACCACTCGTTACAACCGAGGTATGCAGCAAAGCATTTGTGAAGCCACAACACGCACAACCTTGAGGCGGATGGGCTACAACAGCAGAAGACCCCACCGGGTACCACTCATCTCCACTACAAATAGGAAAAAGAGGCTACAATTTGCACGAGCTCACCAAAATCGGACAGTTGAAGACTGGATAAATGTTGCCTGGTCTGATGAGTCTCGATTTCTGTTGAGACATTCAAATGGTAGAGTCAAAATTTGGCGTAAACAGAATGAGAACATGGATCCATCATGCCTTGTTACCACTGTGCAGGCTGGTGGTGGTGATGTAATGGTGTGGGGGATGTTTTCTTGGCACACTTTAGGCCTCTTAGTGCCAATTGGGCATCGTTTATATGCCACGGGCTACTTGAGCATTGTTTCTGACCATGCCCATCCCTTCATGACCACCATGTACCCATCCTCTGATGGTTACTTCCAGCAGGATAATGCACCATGTCACAAAGCTTGAATCATTTCAAATTGGTTTCTTGAAAATGACAATGAGTTCACTGGACTAAAATGGCCCCCACAGTCACCAGATCTCAACCCAATAGAGCATCTTTGGGATGTGGTGGAACGGGAGCTTAGTGCCCTGGATGTGCATCCCACAAATCTCCATCAACTGCAAGATGCTATCCTATCAATATGAGCCAACATTTCTAAAGAATGCTTTCAGCACCTTGTTGAATCAATGCCACGTAGAATTAAGGCAGTTCTGAAGGCGAAAGGGCGTCAAACACCGTATTAGTATGGAGTTCCTGATAATCCTTTAGGTGAGTGTATATATATATATGTTGCATGCTCTTTCCTTTTCAGTTGCACACCTGATGAAACGTTGTGTCTTTAACCCTCTTTCCTTTACATCATGGAAGTAACCACTAACCTTAACCGTAATGTGTACTTTCTATTTACACAAATACAGATATTCTGAGTGAGCTGTTTGGTTTGTAGAATGTCAACATTATGTATTAATAAGACATCTTTAGTGTAGTAATGCTTCATTTGTAAAAACAGGTAAAAATGATATAATGTGTGGGATATTTAAAGTTACTTCGGATAAAAGTGGCAGAAGAGGAAAGCAAATATGTATGGGTGTATATTCTCAACAAGACTACCAGGCCAACTCCAGGGGGTCACCAAACATCCCCCCAAGAACATCATACTAAGCCCCACTGCTCATGTTGTCCAGTATATTGTTACTTATGAGTTTTCTGGGACTTTTTAACACCATAAAACATGACCCCCTGTCCTTATCATTTTGGACCAGAGCTGGTGCTGAACACTATGAAGAAGAAGCACAATACTTAAGCAACATAAGATCATGTAGTAATTTAAATTATACAAGAAAAACATCTTTACTTGATCTAGAACCTATTTTTGTTGTAAACTAGGTAATACTATAATTATATTAAGTTACACAGCACAGTCGATTGTAAGACATAAGGTTTTAGATTCCAGACCCATAGAAAGTTGAGCAAGTCACTTTATCATTCTTCGATGATATTATGAAAAAGAATTTAAGACTAACTTTATATTTGTACCCCACTTTCTAGAAAAGCAAGAAAGAGTTGGTAACCAAGACTTGTTGGCTGTTATTGTGATACGTCAAAATGCTTTCTCTGTTAGCTAAATAAAGCTAGTGTGTGGCACCCTGAGGTTGTGGGCTGACGTTGTGTGACCATGAACAAGTTACATCACCTGCCTGTACTCCAACTGGAAAAGCAAAAGAAAAGTAGTATCTCTCTGATGTTTTACGTCAGATCATATAAAGCCGTCATCCTAACGTGCGGGCATACTGGGCAGTTGCATAGTGGCCCCACAAGCATAGGGGCCCCATGATAATTAATGTATGTTGTGACTTTCTGAGTGTATTGTGTAGGTAGGGGCCGATTGCTCTGCTTTGCCCAGGGGCCTATAATGTTGTTAAGAAGTCAACCAAATAATAATATAGTAATTGAATAATGTGATTACAAACCATTCTCCTCCAAAGTTACATTCCTCAGCCACCTCCAGTAGAAACATTATGACTCACCTCACTGCTTGTGCCCATGCTTTCGTTCTGAAGGATTTCTTTCTCGCCGTGCCGTAATGTTTCTGTTGCAGCAGAGTGAAGACGTAAAGTGTTTTGACTGCAGGGTCGGACATATTTAAAGTCACTTGCTCTTGAATCCGTGGTTAGACACACCTCGTAGTTATAGACGTGCTGCAGAGTTCCAGTTGCCCCCACATCTGCATAACGCGGAGGATAGAAAGACCGGGGAGTGCGATGGACGTTTGGTTTCGATGATTCCAAAAAAGAAGGGAAATATCCATGTCTGCAAAATTTAAACGCTACGAATCCTATGATTGTAATTAGAAAAACACTGCAAACTGCGACCAGTGCTATTATGAGATAAAATGTAATGTTTTCGTTGTCCTTGTCCTGCAAAGTATCGCTAAAGGCAGAATTCAGTTCATTGAAACTGTCTGCAACTGCTACATTTATGTTAACGATGGCCGAGCGCGACGGCTCTCCATTGTCCTGCACTACAACTGAAAGTTTATGTTTCATGTGATCACTTTCCAATATTTGTCTCGCAGTTCTTATTTCACCATTATTCAAATCCACCGCAAAAATGGTTCTGTCTGTGGCTTTTAAAAGTTTATATGAGAGCCACGCATTTGGTCCAGAATCAGCATCGACAGCTACTATTTTAGTGACAAGACTGTCCACATCTGCCTGTCGTGAAATCATTTCAGCCATAGTACGTCCTTCGTTTTCTTTTGGATAAAGAATCTGGGGACTGTTGTCGTTTTCATCTTGCACAATAAGCTTTACCGTCACTTGGCTACTACGGGGTGACAAGCCGGCGTCTTGAGCTACCACACTGAACTCAAAGTCTTTCATCTGCTCATAGTCAAAGGACTGGACTGCATACACCACTCCTGTGTCAGAGTTAATGGAGACGTACGAGTTTGCTGAACCTTCGCCAAGTTTATAGGTAATGCGTGCGTTCCTCTCCCAGTCGGCGTCTTTGGCACGGATTGAGATGATGGACATTCCTGGGGTATTGTTTTCCATCAAGCTGGCGCTATAGGATTGTTTCTCGAAAATAGGCGAATTATCATTGACATCAGAAATCTCCAAAGTAATGGCTATGCTAGCTGACAGAGATGGTAAACCAGCATCCTTAGCTGTTACAGTTATGTTGTACTTTGAAACACTTTCTCTATCCAGATTGTCGCTGGTTAACAAGGTGAAATAATTTGTTAGCGAAGACTGTATTTTAAAAGGAAGCCCTGGATTGATGAAACAATGTACTTCACCGTTTTTCCCCGAATCAAAGTCTTTAACGTTAATAATACCAATGGAGGTGCCCGGTACAGCATCTTCCGAGACAGAGTTTGACAGCGACATTACCGTAATTACCGGCACATTGTCATTAACGTCGGTCACTTCCACGATAACTTTGCACGAGTCAGTTAGACCACCATAATCTTTAGCTTCTATATCTATCTCAAATAAGTGAGTGTTTTCATAATCTATCTCCCCCCAAACTATAATTTTTCCCGTTTGGGAATCTAGATGAAAGAGGTCGCCCGAAGCGCCTGTGACGTGCGTAATGGAGTAAGTAACCTCTCCATTCACACCCACGTCAGTATCTGACGCGTGTACAGTCGTGACTTGAGTACCTTTTACAGCATTTTCCTGCACCGAGGCTCGGTATACTCCTTCACTAAATACAGGGGGGTTGTCGTTAGCATCGAGAACACTGACAATAATTTTAACCGTGCCCGATTTTTGAGGTTTACCCCCATCAAATGCCGTCAATTCCAAATTAATCTCATCTTGCTTTTCTCGATCTACTGCTGTCTGTAACATCATCCCTATATATTTACTGCCGTCAGAGCGTGAGTGTTGCTTTAAAACAAAATTGTCATTAGGACTCAGTGTGTAGCTTTGTAGTGAATTAATACCGACATCGGGGTCCTCTGCACTTTCCAGAAGAAAACGTGCACCCGGTAAAGCCGATTCACTAACCTGTAAATTAATTTCTTTTTTTGGAAAAGATGGCGAGTTGTCGTTAATATCAACAATTTCAACATTTACACGATGCAGCTCCAAAGGATTCTCCAGAATAATCTCAAAACTAATGGTGCAGGGTGACGTTAACCTGCATAATCCTTCTCTATCAATCCTTTCGTTAACGACTAGGATTCCCTTTTCTGTATCCAGCTCTGTGTAATGAACGGGGTCTGTCGTCACAATACGAGCGTTTCCTGATTTCAGCCTTTTAACGTCTAACCCCAAATCTCGTGATAAATTCCCCACAAACGCACCTTTTCGCATTTCCTCTGGTATGGAATATCGAACAGTTCCACATATGAGCTCCACACAACATAAGTAACAAATGAATGCATGTACTTGCCATTTAGCATACCCTTGTACTGAAGCATGTCCAGTTTGAGTAAATCCGAAATGAAACATAATCCACAAAGAATAAGACCTTCGAAAGTAGTGATGAACGCCTACACTGGGGGAAAACGATGCCCGTTTACGTAGAATGCAAAAAGAAAGAAAACACCGATGTCCTTAGCGGCTGTTCAGTCCCCTCAGCAATAGCAGCTCACTCTCCGCTATGGGGAGGGCCCGAGAATTTACACGGTATCACCTCATTGTCCAACAGCGGCACTTACAGTTCAAAGAAAGGATTTTTTTTAATCAAAAATTTATTTAGCTAACATCGTATCACAGATACATCTGTTTATTTATCTGTGACATTGTCTAGTCTTTTTCATTGTTTGTGTGCAACGAGTCTTCCTGGCAGGACTAATTTTGTATAGTCAGTCATTAATAATTATCTCTAAAGGTATGACATTTTAAAAATCAGTTTGAAACAAATTATTTCTAAACAAATAACTACATAATTTTAATTATAATGCAATTATAAATTGAATTACTCCTAAATAAATTATAGTAAAATTATTGATAGATAGTTGGACGTGAAAGGCACAATATAATAGATAGATAGATAGATAGATAGATAGATAGATAGATACTTTATTAATCCCAAGGGGAAATTCACATACTCCAGCAGCAACATACTGATAAAAAACAATTTTAAATTAAAAAGTGATAAAAATGCAGACAAAAGATAAAACAGACAATATCTTTGTATAATGCTAATGTTTAACCCGGGTGGAATTGAAGAGTCACATAGTGTTGAGGTGAAAGGATCTCCTCAGTCTGTCAGTGGAGCAGGACATGGGACTGCACTCTGGAGATGATACTGTTCAGTGGATGCAGTATATGATATGAAAGGTACTATATAATAGATATGAAAGGCACTATATGATAGATAGATAGATAGATAGATAGATAGATGTGAAAGGCACTGTATAAGAGATATATAGAATTTCCCTGAGGGGATGAATAAAGTATCTGTCTATCTATTGATTGATAGATAGATTTGAAAGGTACTAGATAGATAGATAGATAGATAGATAGAAGACACTATACAGCAATAGATAGATTAGTTAAAGTTGTCATGAATTTAAGGTAATATCCAAATATGTTCAGTATGTCACATTTGTCTTGAATAATTTGTAGATATTCCTAGACTACAAACAACATTTAATAGCAGAGCCTTTGAGATGGACTTCACTTGGACATGCCTAATTTTGGTGAAATATAAAATGCACTTACACATAGATGGTTCAAAGTTGTGTTCTGGGATCCCTGTATCTTAGCTGGGTTCACTTCTTCGTTCTGCAAGCAATCACAGAATAACTATTTACAGTAAAATTTAGGATTAAGTTGCATTTTATATCTTTTGCTAGACATTTTAATCCAAAGTCAGCTTAATTGAGTAAACATTAGCTTATGAACTGTTTGGAGACAAGTGTTGCAGTAGAAGGGCACATAATTTATCATAACAAGTGAAGCAATCAGAACAAGATCCAAGCAAGATACAATTCTTAAATTATGAGAACCTAACAAAGCCTTTTTCAACTTAACAGAATTTCACCAAACTAAAGTTTCTTGTACATATTGAGGGTCTCAGGGTTTGAATGGAGGTGGGCTGCCTGTTCCACCAGGTAGGAGGTACACATCAAAAGAGTCTGGATTGAGATTTGAAGACACACAGAGTTGTTCATCGGTAGAATTCCCTTCACATCCCCCTAACTTTGAAAAGTAACAGCTGTACTTAAAATTATAGAGAACAAGGTGGCACAGTATGTAGCCTTGCTGCCACATATTTTTAGTGATGTGGCTCCTTTTGTGTGTGTTTGTACATTTTTGCTGGGTGTTCACAAAGGTGTCTTCCAGGAACTCCCAATTTTAGTTTCTGGGTCACCTTTTGACTCTGGTTGCCCAGACTCTGCGTTGTAAAAAGTAGCTTCACAATATGGATGGATTAATTTAAGTTTAAAATGAAGATATATGCTGTGGTGGGCTGGAGCCTTGCCCGGGGTTTGTTTCCTGCCTTGCACCCTGTGTTTGCTGGGATTTGCTCCGGCAGACCCCCGTCACCCTGTAGTTAGGATATAGCGGGTTGGATAATGGATGGATGGATGGATGAAGATACGTGTAATCAAGAAGTTTTTAGAAATGTCTTGTTTTACTTTCAATGTAACTGAAGTCTCCTCAGGAAGAAAATGCTTTGTTTAACAAAGATTAGATTGGGTCCATTATAGTTCAATTGTGTTACTAAATTGTCTTTTTAGAAATGGAGGATGGTTATTATTATTTTTTAACAACTAACTTGGCAAGATTTTCTAAAGTTTGAATTGGTCAAAGGAACTATTTTCAAATTAACAATTGAAGAGAGTCTGCTTATGATTATTCATTTGGGTGATGTCTTTAAGTGATGAACAACTTCTTTGGCTTTCATTATTTTACATGTAGAGGACAGAAAGATAGCGAAACTTACTTAGGATCACATGAAGAGTTAGATGTGGGAACTGAACCTTAAACCTTGTGCTTAAATATTCAATGCTTTAAGAACCAAATAACACGGTCTGCTTAGATGTGATTGTGCATATCAAAACATTTTAACTTACATAATTCCTTTCATTGTGTATACCATTAAAAAAGTACTTTCTAACATGATATATCAAAGAAAAACACATTTAGTGCTCACATATGTTGCAGCAGACTTTCTATTGTGAGACAGCAATAATGAACCTGCAATCCTGTAAATTTGTACTCACTCCTGCAGTTTGAACAATGAAAATTAATTTGATAAACATGTTTACAATTTGTTGTTCCTAATTTCATGTTTGAACATTTTTTTAAGTGTGGTTAAATACATGTAAAATTAAAAAATATAAATTAAATGACATACATTAAATTATGTGAATTTCCCCTTGGGATTAATAAAGTATCTATCTATTTATCTATCTACCTATCTGATCCTGTCAACTACACTATCTATCTATCTATCTATCTATCTATCTATCTATCTATCTATCTATCTATCTATCTATCTATCTATCAAAAACAAAAAACAGTAAAAAAACCAAACTTAAAATATATATTCATGTTTGCATTAACATATTTCATTATATTTTAAATCATGAAAACCAAAGGAGAAGACTATCATAATTAATTTAAAGTGTGTACTATATTCTAAATATCTCTCTTCCTATATGTATTCCTATTTAGCTGAATTCACTCATTCATTGTTCAGAAATTATGCAGGAAACTAAGAAAGTAAAGTAAATCACAAGCAGAAAGGCTAGAGTTTTAAAATTGAAATCTGGGAAATTGACAAATGAACACATGACAGAGATTACACTTGGAGTAAGGTGATCAAATCTGTTCATTGGGTTTCAGAAGAAGAACAGGAACAGATAAGGAAATAAATGGCATTATTTCACTTAAAATGACTGTGTATACTTGGACAGAAAAAAAAGCAAAAACAGTAAAAAAGTTGGGAAAATGTAAGAGTTTTGGATGCTTCACGTACATATACAAAATCTTTTGACGTGGTTCCATTTGTCATTCCATCCATCCATTTTCAAAACCCACTTAATCAGAGCAAAGTAAAGCATTTAGTAGCTTAATATCAAATAAAAAGGAAAACACTAATGACACAAATAACATTTAAAAGCAAAACATATTTAGTCTTTTAAAAGAACTTGTCTTAGACAGCCTGTTCAATCATGTTGTTCAAAGCAAAATTCTGCTTTCTTTTTAATGAAGTGGGAAAAGGTTATGCGATTACTTACATCAATTAATTAAGAACAATTTCATTTTTTTAATATGCAGTATTTTCATTACATACAATATTTACTGTACTCCAGTACTGTAAAACATCCATCTGTCCTTCTATCTGTCCATTTTCTGAATCTAATTAATTCAGTCCAGGGTCACAGTGAGGAGAAGCCAATCACATTTATGGCCTCTTTCTTGTAGACTTTTAAATTAAATGTAAGTTTATAGTAATCAATATAATTTCCTCCTCAGAGTCTGTTTACAATTCTGGGCTGTGATGCATTCTGCTTGGATTGGCATTTTTTCCTTCTGTCCTGTGGCAGTTTAATGACAAAGCTACAGGGTGATTGGTGACTCATGCATCTAACAAGTGAGAGATGGTTTGAAAGTCTACACAACTGCCCTGATAGTCAAAGCAAACTCCAGCCCCCTACAGTCAATCAATCAATCAATCAATCAATCAATCAATCAATCAATCAATCAATCAGACTGTGCTTTATAGAGCATCATTAATAAAGCATGCAAAATTCTTTACCAAACCTGCAGAAACACAGCTAAAAAATGTGTATTATAAAATATGTATCCATCCATGGAACTTCTTAAGGTCTCCAGTTAGGGGGCATAAGGTCTGGGGCCTCTACCAGAAACATCAGGCAGAAGGCAGATACCAGGTCTGGATAGAACATCAGTTAAACTCACCATTTACTTGAGCAGATAATAGTAATTTTTCACAATTTACTGACAGTCTTTAAACTAATTTACAGTACATATGTCAGGAATGTGAGAGAGAAAATAAAATTTTAAAACATAGAGTACTGAGGGAAAAAAAGAAAGAAAGTAGATATCGGAAGAATGTGAAAATTCCACATATACAATGCTTGGACATATTTTCAATCTGGAATTGTAGAACATTACATTAATTGTGAGAAGAAAGAGCCAGTCTACCCAGCAGGCTCACACATGCTGTTCAACTAGATTGTTGACAACATCAAATCAAGAGCTGTGAAGAATCAGCACTAACCATTGAACCATCATGCTATAATATAATATAATATAATATAATATAATATAATATAATATAATATAATATAATATAATATAACACAGACCATGTTCACATCAGTAAAGGTAATCCACTTGAAACTAAGGATGTTTGGCCAGTTCTTGGATGGTAGACCATCTAGGAAAAACTTCTTTTACTTTTGGAAAAGGTATTAGCAAGGCCAGCAGGGGGTGTTTCACCAGTGGTCTGTATATGGATCCCAATGCCCCAGTTCAGTGATGGGGACACTGAACTGTAAATATGGTACTATTCTTTGAATGAGACATAAAACTGACATCTTGACTCTCTGTGATGATAAAAGTTTCCTGGACATCCTTCAAAAAAAAGTACACTGCGATGTCCTGGCTAAACTGCCCTTCCTGGCCTGGTCATTCTGGCCCCCTAATCATTCCATGTCTTGAATTGGCTCTCTTCTCACCCCTTCACCACCTAACAGTTAATGTATAGTGAGCACACTAGTCCAAGAATGGCTGTTGTCGCATCACTAGGTGGATGGTGCACTTTGCTGGTGGTTGAAGTGATTCCCGACAGTCCATGTAAAATTCCAGAGGGTATACAGCCATGAACTATTGCTTAATCCATAGTTGGTCCACAACTTATGCCTAATGCTGCCCTAAACTGACTTTGCTTTTCTTTGACCCACAGCTGGGCCAGACGGTTTATGTTTTCAAACATGTACTACTGTTTGTGGAACTACATAAAATACTAATTAATTGATGGCCAACTGCACTATCTAACAAAACATTGATATGAATATTATGTTATAGTATAACATTCTTAAACCTCAATAATCCAATTCAGGATGACAGTCAACCAGACCCTAAATAATAACAGTCAGCATCGGTTAATGAGAGGAAGATCCTGTCAAACAAATCTTTTACATTTTTTTGAACAAGCAACAGGAGTAGTGGACAAAAACAAAGAATATGACAAGATTCACTTAGCCTTTCAAAACACCTTTGACTCTGTCCCACACTGCAGATTAATTTTGAAGCTAGAAGCTATAGGCATTAGAGGAAACCTTCAAAACTGGATCTCAAGATTGTTAACCGGCAGGACACAAGAAGTACAGACAAGGGGAGAATGTGGGGTGAGGTCACCAGTGGAACCCCTCAGGAGTCTAACCTTGGATTTCTAGTTTTTGATTTATATAAATGATATTGATTCCAGTGCAATAAGTGTATATATTTAATATGTCACTGTGCTCTGTACAAATATAATTTTATAAATCTACTTTTCTTTCTACTCACATGCACAGCAAACACAAAGCCAGATTTAGCACAGGGTGCTCATCATTTAGAACTGCTAGGCAAGCATTAGAAGACAAGACAGGGACAACTACGAAATAGGCATTGTATACTAGATAGATAGATAGATACTATTTCTGTGTGTCAAAATCAGAATGAAATTGTATCATCTTTGCCTTGTTTGGAATGGCATGATTCATGATTCAAGTGGGGGCCTGCAAATGAAGAAAGAGTATAAAGCTTTAGATCATTGCTGGGCACACCTTTGAAGCCAACGGACGAATGGGAGAGAACATCATTCGATCCTGAAAATCCTTCCAACGCAGCAAAGAAAATGGCAGACTCTACACATCAGGCCCTCACTCTTGAACAAGTTCTGGTCATGGCTTCCTTTGTCTATTATGCAGCGTAAACCGTCATTAAAGAAAGCTGTTATTTCGTCTATGTGATTTCTTACTGCCGTATTACTAAGGGAGGGGTATCACCTTTTTATATTATATCAATATAGTTTTGGGTTATGTAACACACCACGATTACAAAAGAACTCATTTCAACAAGGGAGCTAACACCCCCTACTGGATACATCCAGTATCATTAATACATTTTTTAAATTTGCAGATGACACTACAATTGGATGAATGGTAGACACTGAAAAGGAAAACAAAAATAGAAAAGAGCTTGACAAACTTCAGATGTTATCTAACACTTTTTCTTCTTTTGGTTGCTCCCATTAGAGGTTGCCACAGTGGATCATTTTTTTTCTATCTGTTCCTGTCCTCGTCATCTTGCTCTGTGACACCCACCACCTTCATGTCCTCACTCACCACATCCATAAACCCTCTCTTAAGCCTTCCTCTTTTTCTCTTGCCTGGCTGCTCTGTTCTTAGCATCCTTTTCCCAATTTACCCAGTTTCTCCCCTCTGCACATGTCCAAACCAACTCAATCTCGCCTCTCTAGCGTTGTCTCCAAATTGTTATAACTAACCTGACCCTCTAATGTCCTCATTTCTAATCCTGTCCATCCTCGTCACACCCAATGCAAATCCTAACATCTTTAACTCTGCCACCTCCAGCTCTGTCTCCTGCTTTCTGGTCAGTGCCACCATCTCCAACGCATATAACATAGCTGGTCTCACTACCATCCTGTAGACCTTCCCTTTCACTCTTGCTGATCCCCGTCTGTCACAAATTACTCCTGACCCTCTTCTCCACCCACTCCACCTTGCCTGCTCTCTCTTTTTCACTTCTCTTCCACAATCCCCATTACTCTGTACTGTTGATCCCAAGTATTTAAACTCATCCACCTTCACCAACTCTGCACCCTCACCATTCCACTAACCTCCCTCTCATTCACACACATGTATTCTGTCTTGTTCCTACTGGCCTTCATTCCTCTCCTCTCTAGAGCATATCTTAACCTCTCCTGGGTTTCCTGAACGTGTTCCTTACTCTCACTACAGATCACAATGTCATCAGCAAACATCATAGTCCACAAGGACTCCTATCTAATCTTGTCTGTGAATCTGTTCATCACCATTGCAAATGAGAAAGTGCTCAGAGCTGATCCCTGATGTCATCCCACCTCCACACTGAATGCATCTGTCACTCCTACTGCAGACCTCACCATGGTCACACTTCCTTCATACATATCCTGTGCAACTCTTACTACTTCTCTAGCACTCCAAACTTCCACATTCAATATCACAACTCCTCTCGAGGCACCCTGTCATATGCTTTCTCCAGGTCCACACTCTTTCTGTCCTTCTCTATACTTCTCCATTAACATCCTCAGAGCAGACATCACATCTGTGGTGTTCTTTCCTGGCATGAAATCATCCTGCTGCTTACTAATCACCCCCTCACTTCTTAACCTAGCTTTCACTACTCTTTCCCATAACCTCATGGTGTAGCTTATTCCCCTTCAGTTACTACAGCTCTGCACATCCCCCTTTTTCTTAAAAACTGATGCCAGTATACTTTACCACCTATCTAACACCTCAATGATACTTGTTAAAGTGCAAAGTCCTACATGTGGGTAAAAGAAATGTCATTTATATATACAAGATGGAAGACACTGTCCTACAAGAAGCAACTTCTGAAAAGGATTTAGGGGATTCTGGTGATACAACATTTTCTTCATTTAGGAAATAAGCAGAAACAATTTTAAAAGCAAATCAAATGTTATGTTATATTGTAAAAACTTTTGAATGTAAATCGAGGCATGTTTGCTCAGACTATATAATGTAGTAATGAGATCATGACTGGAGTATTTTGTGCAATTCTAGTAAACAAAGACATATCAGTACTTTAAAACCGTGTACAGGAGATCAACCAGGTACATCCCGGGACAAAAGGACATGTCCTACTGTGACAGAGAATTAAACTTCTAACAGCAGCATTGAGCACAAAAAAATGGAAAGCCTTGGACAGTACATATGTCATTTACAGAACCCACTCACACACATACTCATAAGCTCAGGGACCAGTTTAGAGGCATTATTTAACAATGCCAGCTTATCTTTGAGGATCTAGGGAGGAAAATTATGTAAGTTGGAGGAAAACCACTGCAGATGAAGAAAGAATGTGCATTCTGCACACAGATAAAATTCAGGTACAGGAATTGAACCCAGGACACTGAAAGACAGCAGTGCAATATACCACAACATCCTACATTATATTATATTATATTATATTATATTATATTATATTATATTATATTATCTGTGGTGGGTTGGCACCCTGCCCAGGATTGGTTCCTGCCTTGTGCCCTGTGTTGGCTGGGATTGGCTCCAGCAGACCCCCGTGACCCTGTGTTCGGATTCAGCGGGTTGGAAAATGGATGGATGGATGGAGGGATATTATATTATATTATATTATATTATATTATATTATATTATATTATATTATATTATATTATATTATATTATTTAATGCCATTGCCTCACAAGCTGAAGTGGCCTTGGTCTGATTTATAATTCCTCTTATTCGTCATGACTGCAATCTCTTTCAGTGTGCCAAAGATCAGCAGGTTAAGTTACTAGCTGGCTCTAAACTGACTATGTTTTAGTAAGTGTACAATTATAATTATGCCCTGTGATAAAGTGGCATTTCACTGATAACTGGCTCTTGACTTCCACTGATGCTGCAAAAATAAGTTATTCCTTTTTTTGATGAGGTGTGCTATTCTAAAGGTTGACACTGGAATTAATTGAAAAATATGTCATATCATTTCCTACCCCAGTTAATCCAGAACAGGGCCATTGAGGGAGCTGGAGCCTATCCCAGCTACCACAGGGCACAAGGCAGGAACAAACCCTGGACAGGGCACCAGTCCATCTCATAAAAAACACACACAACAACCCAAACAGACAACAGGGCCAATTAAGCATCACCAGTTCACCTAACTAGCATGTCGTTGGACAGCTGGAGGAAACGGGAACACCCAGAGGAGCCCCAAACAGGCAAGGGGAGAACATGCAAACTCCACAGGGAGGACCTGTTACATGAACCCTGGCAGTCTTACTGCAAGGCAGCAGCAGCACCACTGCACCACTATACCACTCAGATTATAAAAATTAGATTTAAAAATGTGACAAATTTTCGTGAAGTGCAGCACTAAGGTGATGAAAATACAACTGATGCTACAGAGACAAAAAAGTTCTTGGTAAATAAATTGGTTTTGCATGAGTCTAACAAAAGAATATGCATTAAAGGTTAGGTTTCATTTTAAAGGAAAGTAAGAGCAACTACACAAAACTAAATAAAATGAGACATAATAAATTTCATTACATTATTTATTAATTTAATTTTAGTCTGTAACTTTTCAATGCTAACATATGTCTCCATATTTTGTTCATGTTGTATTTAATCAAATTACTTTGTTTTTAAAATAGGACGTTTCAAAAGAAATTAATATAATATACCAGTTCCATTTATGAAGATTTATTATTTCATGAGCTTGTCCTGCCTAAATAATAACCAGAAAATACTTGTGTAACCAGACTGAAATTGTCACCGAGGACCTACCTGCTTAAAATCTTCCTCATCAATGGCATTCTTGCTCGTCGTGTGCGGTATTGTTTCTGTTCCACTTGGATCAACACGTACTAAAGTCCCATTTGTAGGTCTTATGAACTTGAATTCACTTTTCCCAGAATCAGTTGTCATGCAGACTTCGTAATTGTAGACGTGACGAAGCGTTCCTGTTCCGACAGCATCCGCATAGTGCGGCGGATAATACGGAATAACTGGGAGATTTCCACCGGCACATTTGTTATACAGTTTCGATCGTCTCCACGTGTATAGTTTAACTGATACTAGAATTATGATGAAGGTCATGAAAAGAAAAGAAACAATTACTAAGGCGAGTATTAAGTAAAACGTGATGTTGTCATCGGCTTCGGCGCCCTGTGACAGATCATTAAGTTCTAAAAGCGCCTGATGAAGGCCATCAGTAACCGCAACATTCACAAGTACTGTAGCAGAAAGCGAAGGTCGTCCGCTGTCTTCCACTGAAATGGTTAACCTTTGTTTCAAAGAATCCTTGTCTGTAACTTGACGAAGAGTCCTCACTTCTCCGTTTTGTAATCCGATTTCAAAAAGTGTCGGGTCCGTGGGTTTCATAATTTTATAGGAGAGCCACGCGTTCTTTCCCGAGTCCTGGTCAACTGCAATGACTTTAGTGACAAGATATCCAACATCTGCACTGCGGGGTACCATTTCAGCCACCAGAGAACCTTTACTTTGAACGGGGTACAAAATCCGAGGTGCGTTGTCATTCTGGTCCTGAACAAACACATCTATAACAGCAGTGGCACTAAGAGGTGGAGATCCACCATCTTTGGCTATCACTGATACCTGAAACTGAGTCGTTTGCTCATAATCGAATGAACGAACTGCATAGAGGACACCGTCATTAGAATTAACAGAAACATAAGAAGACGCTGATGAGTTCTGAACACGAGTTTCCTGAACATAGTAAGCAATTTTACTGTTCGCACCTAAATCCAGGTCTGTGGCTTTTAACGAAAAAAACGAAGACCCAGGAGTATTATTTTCCGCTACATATGCAGTGTAATGTTCCTTTTCGAACTTCGGTGGATTGTCATTCACGTCACTTATTTCCAGTGCTAAGGTATGGCTAGCGGAGAGCGAAGGTGTTCCTTTATCTTGTACATGAATAGTAATGTTATACTTGGGGATCATCTCTCTATCTAAAAAACCATCAGTTTCTAATTTATAAAAGTTATTTAAAGATTTTAATCTGAACGGAATGTCCTCATCAATGTAGCAATGTACTTCACTGTTTTTTCCAGAATCCTTATCCTGGATGTTAATCATGGCTATTACAGTTCCAGGTAGTGCGTCTTCAGGAATTTGATTCGAGGCTGACATTACATTTATGACAGGGGTGTTGTCATTTACATCAGTGACTTCTATTACCACTTTACTAGAATCTGCATTATTGCCGTGGTCTCTGGCTTCAACATTCATTTCATACATTTTGCTCTGTTCATAATCAATTAACCCAATCACTTTTATTTCGCCGGAAATTGGGTTTAATTCAAACAATTCTTTCGCGATGTCAGTCGCATGGGTAACAGAATAAGTTATTTGTCCATTCATATCTGTGTCTGCATCAGTAGCATTTACCCTTAATAAAACCGAACCTATCGGCGCGTTTTCAGCAACAGTAGCTTTGTAAATCTCCTGCGTGAAAACAGGAGTATTGTCGTTGGCATCCAGAACAATAATGTGAATTTCGGCCGTCCCGGACCGTGGAGGGTCTCCTCCGTCTACCGCAGTTAATATCAAAACATGCTCCTCTTGCTTTTCTCTATCTAGCGGAGTTTTCAGAATTAAATTTATGAAGCTACTTCGTTCATCTTGAGAGCGCGATTTTAAATAAAAATGATCAGTAGAAGACAGAGTGTACGTCTGAAGCGTGTTAACACCCACATCAGGGTCTACAGCACGCGGCAGTGAAAAACGAGCCCCTGAGATTGACGATTCACTTATTTCTAACTGAATTAAATTCCTTGGAAATATGGGATGGTTATCGTTAACATCAATAATTTCCACAGCAACACGGTGTAATTCCATTGGATTTTCAAGCAGAATCTGAAAATTCAGAATACACGGCATGATTCGCCCACAGAGCTGCTCCCTATCGATTCTTTCTTTAATTACTAGTGTACCTTTGTTTACATTTAGCTCAATGTAGTCCATGCCACCTTCAGAATAAATTCGAGCTTTACCGGTTTTCAGTCTTTTATCATCTAATCCGAGGTCTTTTGCTATATTTCCTATAAAGGACCCTGCAGCCATCTCCTCAGGAATAGAATAGCGAACTTCCCCATTAACTGCAAAGGCTAACAGCATAAAAATAATGAATAAATGTACCTCCGTTAAGAAAGTCCAGGCCACCATTTTAATCAGAAGCTGATCAAAACAATATCCCGTTTTTTTGAATCAATTTAAAATAATGATCAGTGCTCAACAATCCTCTTAAGATCCGTGTCGGTTTGGCAAGATAGCGGTTGATTGCATCTCTTGTTTTTTGGCACAATAACAGACAGTGCGTGGTCCGCAGATGAATACCGAAATCCAGCTTTCATATACAGTGAGCTGCGCTTTCTGTGTTGCACTCACAGATGCAGGGGAGGTGCTGCCGATCTCCGCTTGCAGAAAATCACCTCATTGATCAACAGCGGCACTTACAGTTCAAGTGTAAAAATGCAAAGGCTGAATATAGCTTGATGGGATATCATCATTTATAAATGTTTGTATAGAAGTGCGATGCTGAATTTTTATCATTATATGGTATACTCGTTAATAAATTGTAGCCTGTAGCTTATGAAAAGAAAATAATCGTAACAATATTCATATCATGTACACTGCTCTGATGTTTTAAGATGTATTGCTTTACATTATTCCAGTAAAATTTAGTTTGGAAAGATGGCAAGAAAAGGAAACTGTAATATTTAGATTGCAATACTTTTTCCTTTCTTTTTTTATAGAAAATGTGAAAGTTATTTAACTACACACCTGTATAAACTCAGTGCTGCTCCAAAGTGAACTATATAAATAACTGAAAAATACATTTTGAGGAAAGACACACAATTTTAAAATCTTGTATTATTTACTAACTGGAAAATGAAAGATTGATTCTTTAATAAGTTGAGGTGTGCATTAGGGTGTGAAAGAGAATGTTAATATAGCAAAACACAAATAAATTACAGAAGACAAGTGGTAGCCTGTATACAATACTATAGGTCATATGTTCAACCATTTTTAGTTCCCAACAGAAAGAACCCTCCACAGGAAGGTTCAGGAAAGTACTTTTATTAATTTAGACCTGTAATCAGGGTCCATCAAAATAATAATAATAATAATAATAATAATAATAATAATAATAAGCCTGTCAGTATTCTGCTATGGTCACCTACTATACATTTCAGATTTCTGTTTTGTTCAAATAATTAAACCATCTCCAAAGCCCAATACCATATACAACGTCCTAGAATAAGATAGCTGTTTGTCAAGCAAAACTTAACAACTAACCACACAACCCAGCAGTGTAGTGCCATTAAAGAAGCAGTATTTTTAGTGTAGAGTGGTCACAATACATGATAAACATTAAAATGACCTTATTATTTGGCATTTCCACTTAAAAAGATCATGAAGATAAAGGTCAGCTTTAATAATGTGATCAATCAGTTCACATCACAGAATAATAGAGCCTGCAGTATTTCTGCCATAATGACAGAAATATGAGAGCATGCATGAGTGTTTGGTAAGGAATCCAATCATCTCAAAATGACAACACAAGAGGTAAAGGGTTTCTAAAAGTGATTATTCCTGAACGGTGCTGAGAAAAGTAAATCTTATTCTTACAGATGTCTAAATAAAGAATAGAAAAAAAATCAATATTTTTAATACTGTACATTTATTGTTAAGTAGGATTCAGCTCTACAGTATCTCTACATTACATCGGTCAAGTAGACAATTATGAATTTGAGCAAATGCTGCACAACATGACATTTTGAACCTGAGCTTGAACATCCTAATTGAGGACATTTCAAAGTTATATCTGATATCCTCCTTCACTCTTCCTTACTAGATTACCATTATCTCTCTGAATCGCATCAACTGTGTTGTTCTGTATATAAGACACAATTTTGTTTTTTCTGTTCTTGATTTAAAGAATGCCTAAGCTTTGTTTAGTGCCTCAAAGCTTCTATTTGTGTTCTGTTTTCAGTTTATTGTCTTTGCAGTGTAAATCACTTTCTAATAATGCATGTTAGTAATGGTGCTACACAAAACAAGAACTAACAAATTTTGCTTTCCCTGATTCATCTTCCAAACCCACATGTCCTCGTTCATGACTGGATGATTCCAGAAGTCTACCTAGATAAAGGGGAGTTGAGAATCTAAGGGAGAATTCACACACACATCTGCACTTATTCACACTTTAACAATTTAAAAATGACTTTTATCTAATAATCACATCATTTTGACCTGTTTTAGGAAACCAGGATACTTTAGGAAACCTGCCAGGACAAAAGAGGACCTTGCAAATTCTATAGAACTGAACCTGGCTGGGATTTCAATTGTGGAGTCTGGGTCTTTACCACATTGTCACACTGACACCACATTATGTTTTCTGCACCTTTAAATAATTCAATCAGTTCTACCCTTCACCTTCATGGCATTCAATTTATCACTTACAGTATATAGAAATGAGGAAGTCTGCCATCCTCACCTTTTACTCCAGTTGTACTACAATGACATGACAGACATTTTGATGATTCCAGCTATAAATCAACATGTTGCATATGACATATCATTTATTTATATTATTCCAATATGCTGTTTAGCAATTTACTCCTTCTGAACAAGAAATGGGATCTTAAAATGACTGAAAGGTAATGGGGCAGAGTTCGTGAACATTTTGTCATATAACTAATCAAAATTACACACAAAGCATGGCACAGTAGTATAAAGCATATGTTTGCTTGCCAGTTGTTGAGTGTGAGATGAATTTTGACTTTGGTTTCCCAATGCCTGAATATTAAAGAGGTTTATTTGTGAGGTACATTTTTCTTACTATATTGCCAAATATTCTTGGGTTACCTCACTTTATGTAAAGGTTACTTATTTATGATTATGAATGTACTGACATGTAGGAACTATATGCACAGATATTTTGATTATTACTTACCAGCTATGCTACCCATCAAACAGGGGTTGGTATCTACGTAATCAATATAGACCTCTCCTGTTTTCAGTTCATGTTTTATTACTAAAGTATATTGAATTTGTCATTCTACTACAGCGTTTCTCAACCTTTAAGTATTTGCGACCCGCGTTTTCATAACAATTTTAATCGCGCCCCCCTAACTTTTTTTTTGAAAGGAGCCCACTAATACCAATTTGTTCTTTTTTAAATTAATGATATATCATAGATGCATATTTTATTATGCATACTTAACTTTTATTAACATTTATCTAACTCTATATTTACTTTTCTAGCATCAGAATGTATTTTAAGTTCATTTGTTTTGGTTTCAATAGATGTATTTTTCATATTTTTGATTCTTATTTTCTTTTTTTCCACATCTTTGTGCTCCCCTTTTTGTTACTTCGCTCCCCCCTATTGAGGCCGGAACCACAGTTTGAGAACCACTGTTCTACTAGATGGAGTATTACAAACATTTGTATTAACAAAATGCATGCTACAAATGTTGCCACGTACCATCTGCTGGAATGAAAAATGTAATGCATATGTCTCTGTTATACACCATTTGGCATGGGATTTATAAAGGCAGTGTTAATATTTGTAATGTGCCGTCTGTTGGAATGACACATTCAATGCATTATTTACCACAAATGTCTGTGATGCACCATAACCAAACCACAGGGGATTCAAAAACCAGTGTGTTTCTTAGTGCCGGTCCCAAGCCCTGATAAATGGAGAAGGTTACGTCAGGAAGGGCATCCAGTGTAAAATTTTGCAGACAACAAAACAAATTTCCAAACCAGATTGTTCGAGCCCCCATGTAACAGAACAAGATGCAGAGGATAACAAGATATGGAAGAAGATGATCCACTGTGGCAACTCCTAAGGGGAGCAGCCAAAAAAAGAAGAAGAAGAAGTCTGTGAAGCACCATCTGATAGAACGACATAAACATGTCAACTGGAAGGATAATAAGGATTAATAAGGTGGATTATTTGATTGGTACTACTTATCCAAGGCAAATTATAGCATTTGAGATACAACTGGTTTCATGGGTTTTATTTTTCCATTTAGAGCATAGGTAGGTGAAGTAATTTGCTCATGGTCACACAGTGTCAGAAAATGGATTGGAACCAACAATTTCAAGGTTTAAACTCTAAGGCCTTAACCACCATGCCACTGTACCTGGATACATCTATATTATCGACAGTATTCATCCATTTTCTGAACTTTAAGGTTGTAAGAAGTTCAAAACTCTAACCAACCCTAGATAAGACATTTATTCCTCCAAGGGAACAGTAGTACAGACACTTACACTCACTTATATCTGCTAATTTAGAATATTAAATTAACCATGCCAGCATTTTTCAGGGGAGTAAAAGGATAGAGTCATTGAGAAAAAACTATGCAGCGATATAGAGAAAGCACAAACACAATAAAGACAGCAGCTAAAGCAATATTTAAGCCTAGGATGCTTGAGGTATGAAGCAGCAACACTGCCATGCTGCTCATGTGCATATGTAAATATTACATAGTATTTTGTATTTTTGTATTTAAGTGCTGTTTCCAAGAAGACAGAATCTCCTAAAAGTTCTGAGGCTCTCCACTGATATGAACTCTTAATACAACATAAAATAACACTTTTAAATCTGTTTAATTAAATCTTGGGTTAGATAGATAGATAGATAGATAGATAGATAGATAGATAGATAGATAGATAGATAGATAGATAGATAGATAGATAGATAGATAGATAGATAGATAGATAGATAGATAGATAGATAGATAGATAGATAGATAGATAGATACTTTATTAATCCCAAAGGGAACTTGACATAATCCAGCAGCAGCATACTGATCCAAAAAACAATATTAAAGAGCGATAAAAATGCAGGTAAAAAAGAATGTATGCACAAAACCTAAACCTAACCCTGGCCAGAAGTGAGCTTTATCTTTTGCGATGGTGTCAATATACATCATGGAGTGATGTTACAAAGTTCCAAGACCAGGGACACTAAACTGAGTCAATAATTGACAGCACTGTCAACAGGGTGTCACTCTATGCCAGTGGTTCTCAATCTGTGGGGCGGGCCCACCTAGGGGGGGCACGAAGTAACAAAAAGGGTGGCATGAAGATGTATGAAAAATACATCTATTGAAACCAAAACAAACTAACTAAAACTACACTCTGATACTAGAAAAATAAATATAGAGTTAGGTAAATGTCGATAAAAGTTAACTAGGTATAATAAAATAAGCATCTATGATATATTATTAATTAATAAAGAACAAATTGGTATTAATGGGCTCCTTTCAAAGAAACGTGGGGGGCGCAATTAAAATTGTTATGAAAATTCGGGTCGCAAATACTTAAAGGTTAAGAAATGTGCTAAGCATTCGTTTAATGAGAGGCTGTTCTGGATCAAGAGCCAATATGCTGGTTTAACTTGACACTTTCTTTCTTCATTCATAATGACCATTAATATAATCTATGCTTTAATCTTCTGTAATATATAGTAAACCTGAGTATGTCCGCCTGTTTTATTTATTTATATGTTCTTTTTCATGGCAGTAAGTACTTATGGAGGCTACTTGCTATTTCTAATGTGTTATGACATTTCATGATACTCTGTGATTCTGCAGGACTCCATTTCTTACCTTTCTGATGGCTTCTTTTCATCAATACATGGAAAAGCATTCACCCTCATGTTCTCCGCCAGTTCACTATCAGCAGGTGTAAAAGTTATTAACCAGTTTTTGATGCTTCAGAAATTGTTTTGATACTTTTGACTTGGGTGAGTCAGTCATTTTCTAACCTGCTTCGACCTGAACAGGGTTGCAAGGGTCTGTTGGAACCTAACCCTGCTAGCATAAAGTGCAAGGCAGGAACAAACCCTGGTCAGGATGTCCATCCATTCCAGGGTGAACACACACACAGAGGCTGGCTAATTTAGGACTGCCAATTCACCTAACCAGAATGTCTTGGGAAAGTGGAAGGAAATCCACGGAGCCTTGCAGGTAGAACATGCAAACTCCAAGCAGAGAGGACCGAACATGGGAATCCTGATCTCCTCACTGCAAAGCCAGTAGCTTTACTACTGCGCCACCATGTTGCCTCTTTTGACTTATGTTTCCCTCTAAATATATTTATCCATGCTGTCATTTGAATAACCAAATTCTTAGTTTTGACCTATGCAGAATCTTTCAAGAACGTGACACTTTTTAAAAATCTTTTAAATGACAGACCTGTTTAATGTGTATGCTGGCTTTGCAAAGCATAAAAAAGGTGCATTCACGTCCAATTGTCAGATGTGAGTGCAAATTCTGACCGGTCTCCCTTTAGTTTTCATCATAACACACAAATTGTCAGCATTTCACCAACAGAATCAGACATAAAAATGAAAAAGCTTACTGGGGCTTTGTGAACCAGTGTGCATCTTCATTAATATATAACTTTAGTCATTTTCACACTTCATGTTAATTATGAATTACCAGACATTATGTGCAGAAAAACTAGACATCAACCTAATCAACGAAATCAACCAGCAAATGCTAATAAAGAGAAGTATTGCAGTGAAACCCTCCAGGCCATGCTGCCCGCAGTGAAGTGGGGTAAGCTGCTTCAACATGGCTGAGTGGCTTAATGGTGCTGAGATTCTTGATCCTGCCTCACAGACCTAGTGTTTAAAGTGTTTCTGTGTAGGGTATTCATATTGGGTCTGACAGGGTTTTGTAGGTTGTCTGAATGTCCCGGCACATCTCAAAATAGATTGTTGACTTTTAATTTGCCTTAGTGTGTGTGTGTATGTATGACTGTAACCAATTTGCACATAAAAATGGACAAAGCTAATCACAAGTTGGCATAGTCATTTCATATAAGTCTTTCATAAAATGTGGAAAAATAAAAAATAAGAAAGTTCTACAAATAGTATGTAACAACTACAAAAAACTTGCAAAATAAAACAGAAAATAGGAGAATAATTTCTTATTAAATAAAAACATATATTAAAAATGTAATTGACAATACCAATTTCTTCACAGAAAACATTTCCTCACTACACGTTTTCATGACTGTAAATTACTTGCCCAAATAAGTTTTTCATTCATTAAGTCAATAACATATTGAATAATTTCTTTTCATTTTAGCAAACTGCATGTCCAGTCAAAGATACTTATCTTGTCCATATCAGCTGAACTCTTTGCTCAAAGATACTTTTTTTGTTTTTTACACTCTGGCATGAATTCTGCTGCACTGTGTGTGCGTTAATGTGCATACAAACAAGATGTGTCCTCACTCCTTCTAGTCTTTAGACTGGAAATGTCCATTAGGTGGCTCACATAATAAAGATTATATAAAGTGTAAAGATCAAAGCTCTATAGATCACTAATAGTACCCTACTGAGGAACTTGCAAGGACCAGGGGTGAGTTTAGCAGCCCCTTTTCTAGTAAACACGCTTCACCTTTATGCTACATGTTATTTGGACTGTATGCGAGATGTTAATTTTTGGACCACAAAATAATATTTTCTCAAACTTAATTACACATCTTCAGCTTGGCACAGATAAAGTATATATTTTGTTTTTGAGTAAAATCACCTAATGAAAATCTGCCTCAGTAAATACAATTAAAATATAGTGTTGCTTTTGCCTAGTGTCTCATTTAAAAGTAGAATTAAATACTGCTATAAATATACATTTTACCCACGGCACACATAAAGAGAGTTTAAAGGAATCGCGTTTATAACCCAGCATTTAAACTAATATGTCAATGTAAAAAATAATAGGCGACTCTGTAAAAACTGATCAGTGCATTTGTATACTGAAGAAAATAACATAAATGCAAAAACTATATAAAGTATTTGTTTCAAAAATAAATTTAGAACACCAGAATATGAAATGTGCGTACAATACCTGCTTAAAATCTTCCTCATCGATGGCATTCTTGCTCGTCGTGTGCGGTATTGTTTCTGTTCCACTTGGATCAACACGTACTAAAGTCCCATTTGTAGGTCTTATGAACTTAAATTCACTTTTCCCAGAATCAGTTGTCATGCAGACTTCGTAATTGTAGACGTGACGAAGCGTTCCTGTTCCGACAGCATCCGCATAGTGCGGCGGATAATACGGAATAACTGGGAGGTTTCCACCAGCACATTTGTTATACAGTTTAGATCGTCTCCACGTGTATAGTTTAACTGATACTAGAATTATGATGAAAGTGATGAAAAGAAAAGAAATAATCACTAAGGCGAGTATTAAGTAAAACGTGATGTTGTCATCGGCTTCGGCGCCCTGTGACAGATCATTAAGTTCTAAAAGCGCCTGATGAAGGCCATCAGTAACCGCAACATTCACAAGTACTGTAGCAGAAAGCGAAGGTCGTCCGCTGTCTTCCACTGAAATGGTTAACCTTTGTTTCAAAGAATCCTTGTCTGTAACTTGACGAAGAGTCCTCACTTCTCCGTTTTGTAATCCGATCTCAAAAAGTGTCGGGTCCGTGGGTTTCATAAATTTATAGGAGAGCCACGCGTTCTGTCCCGAGTCCTGGTCAACTGCAATGACTTTAGTGACAAGATATCCAACATCTGCACTGCGGGGTACCATTTCAGCCACCAGAGAACCCTTACTTTGAACGGGGTACAAAATCCGAGGTGCGTTGTCATTCTGGTCCTGAACAAACACATCTATAACAGCAGTGGCACTAAGAGGTGGAGATCCACCATCTTTGGCTATCACTGAGACCTGAAACTGAGTCGTTTGCTCATAATCAAATGAACGAACTGCATAGAGGACACCGTCATCAGAATTTATAGAAACATAAGAAGACACTGATGAGTTCTGAACACGAGTTTCCTGAACATAGTAAGCAATTTTACCGTTTGAACCTAAATCCAGGTCTGTGGCTTGCAACACAAAAAATGAAGACCCAGGAGAATTATTTTCCATAATATATGCAGTGTAATGTTCCTTTTCGAACTTCGGTGGATTGTCATTCACGTCATTTATATCAAGTGTTAAAGTATGGCTAGCAGATAGTGGAGGGTACCCGCTGTCTTTCACGTTTATTGTAATATTATACTGAGGTGTCTTTTCTCTGTCTAGAAATCCATCCGTTTCTAATGTATAAAAATTATTTAAAGAAGATTTTAACCTGAATGGAATGCTTTCCTCGATGGAACAGTGCGCTTCACCGTTTTTTCCAGAATCTTTATCTTGCACTTTAAAAATAGCTATCACCGTACCAGGTGAGGAGTCTTCAGGTATTTGACTCGAGACTGACATTAGGATAATGGAAGGATTATTGTCGTTTACATCCGTGATTTCTATCACCACTTTACTAGAATTAACATGCCCACCGTGGTCTTTCGCCTGGACTGTTAATTCATACATTTTCTCATTTTCATAATCAATTTGCCCAATAACTTTAATTTCACCTGATTCCGGGTCTATTGCAAACAGATTTTTAGTCACATCTGTAACGTGATTAAAATGATAAGTAACTTTCCCATACAGGCCCTTATCTGCATCAGTTGCAGTGACTCGTATTAATGAAGCACCTATTGGTGAGTTTTCTCCCACAGTGGCTTTATAAAGCTCCTGTGTAAAAACCGGTGCGTTGTCATTCGCATCCAGAACAATAATATGAACCTCGACTGTGCCAGACCGCCGAGGGTCGCCCCCATCTAACGCAGTTAACAATAATACATGCTCCTCTTGTTTTTCTCTATCTAGTGAGGTTTTCAAAAGTAACTCCACGATTGTATTTCCATCTGCATTGGTGCGCATTTTTAAATTAAAATGATCGGTAGATGACAGAGAGTATGTCTGTATGCTATTAATACCTGAATCAGGGTCCACAGCACTTGGCAGTAAAAAACGGGCTCCTGCAACTGACGACTCCTGAATTTCTAGCTGAACATTATTACTTGGAAATCGAGGATCGTTATCGTTAACATCAGTAATTTCTACAATGACACGATGTAACTCCATCGGGTTTTCAAGGATTAACTGAAAATTCAGAATGCAAGGAGATATTTTTGCACAGAGCTGTTCCCTATCGATTATGTCTTTAACAGTCAAAACGCCTTTATGTACATTTAGCTCGATATAGTCCGCGTCACCTTCATTGTAAATACGAGCTTTACCAGTTTTCAGTCTTTTAATGTCCACTCCCAGGTCTGTTGCAATATTACCAATGAATGACCCGGCAGACATCTCTTCTGGAATAGAATAACGAATGTCTCCAAGTGCTGTAAACACGAAAAGCAAAAAAATAACGAATATTGGTACCTGCCTTTTGATAGTCCAGGCCAGCATTTTCCAGTCGAAATGATAGCCCATAACTGATGGAATCATTTATTCAGTTTCACCAACTAATATCGTGTTTCTTCAAGCATAAGGGATTTAAAGAAAAATTATACAGGTCTTTCTTGTATTTCAGAGATTTTCCAGAAATAATCGACCCACTTCACGCGTAGAGCTTTAGTATATTCCCGTGTGGAGAGACGCTGAAAGAGCTGCTCTTGTCTGCTTTATTCTTAAATGTGGCAGGGGAGGTGCTGCTGATCTCTGCGTGCAGAAAATCTCCGTATTGATCAACAGCGGCACTCGCAGTCCAAGTGCAAAAATGCAAACTCCAGTAACATAAAAATAAAAGTAACTTTCATTCAATTGCGAAAATATGATTTACGTTATATAATTAATTTTACTATTAATCTGATTAGAATTTATTTGTAAGTAATGCACATGATCTGCTGTAAAGTAGCAGTTAAATGTTGTTTCAGGATTGTTTTAAATTGAACTTAATTAAATTCTCTTAGTTTTGAAATATAAAATGAAAATAGGTTATAACAGATCACAGATACACTGCTCCGAAAGTGAAACTGAAGTTGCTCTCTTTATATATTTTTTAAGGTATATGTTCATCTGTAACAGTATTTTTATTTTAACATTACCAAGATATATTAAATAGGAGTAGATTTTAAACATTAAGAGTATACTCTTTACTGCTAGTCGATGTTATATTTATTTATGTTAAAATAATATACATTGTCAGTTAAAATGCTGTGCCAAATCTATTTAATTATCAGAAAAAATAGACTAAAATACAAATTTGCCTCTGCTTACTTGTGAATGAGCAAACATTAAATCCTAGAATCAGCATAAAAATATATGCATGATCAGAACATTAATGTTAAATTAAATTAACTCTCGGTTCTTATCTAGACAAAATATGCAGAATTACAGCAAACTGGATTTCTCCTGATGTTCTGTTTTAGATTGTAAAATGATGTTACAGGAATTCAAATAGTGCAGCATTTCTGAAAGTGGACATATAGCGACATTTTACTATCAAGTGCTTTGTGAAAGTTAAATCTAGTGTACTCTCTCTCTCTCTCTCTCTCTCTCTCTCTCTCTTTCTGCATCATGTGACCTAGTGGCTTTGGAAATTGAATTCTCTTCAGCTTTGCACAAACTTATATTTCTTTCCCTGTGAACCAATTTCTAAATACCTCAGTGATTCCATGGCAAATTCAGAAAAAAAAGTCTTAACAGCTATGACAAATAATTGCATTTTGTTTGAGCACCAAACCGTCTAACAGGAAGGAAAGTTTCAGGTGCATCATTCATTTACAGCCATTTTGTTCCTTTTGAAATGATTAACAATTTATGTTCACTAGCATAATGTCTATAGTAATTTAATTTGCTCTAATTATATTTAAAAACCCTGTAGAGTAACCCCACTCATAGTCAGTTGGTGTAATTTACTTGCCCTGTTAATCAATCCCTATAAAGTTCTCCTTGGCAATGCTGTATGTTAACATATAAATTATCAATCACCACATCACAGAAGTGTACTATTTGGTAAAACATTAACATGTTATTTTGTGGTTTTCATTCAATAAAATACAGTATATACACAAGACTCAGTAAGAGAAGGACAGCTACAGCAACTGCATTCTTTTGGTAAAGGATATTTCATAGCCATTCACCTTTGTAACTGAACCTTAAAATTAAAAATTCAATAGGCTTACTGAATTAAGTTACTTTTAAAATTATACTTTCTATTATGAAAAAGGAATAACTCCTTTTTTTAAAAAAAGGAATCCCTAATACTAACTCAAAAGCACGGTTCATATAAATATTCTAGTTTGTTCTTATATTTGAGATCGCTTAATAAAATGAGTGAATCAAAATAATTAGTACATGCTATGTTATCAAACAGGTGTAAGTACAGACCGCAGAACACACATCTTTACGGAGTAAATGTCAGCTTTCAGCACTGACACAGGCTCTTTACAGATGTATTATGGCATCCACGTGCTTGCAATTTAAGCTTGGTCACTCTAGGTTAGGTTCACAAAAAGTTTGGGCTTAGGATTCAATCACACCCTTGTGCGTTGTAGTTTAATATCAGCCACTAGGGGGCCTCACCATCTGCAGCATACCAAATCAAAAGCCAGCAGGTCTTCTTCACTGAGTGTGACTGCAGTCTACTATCTATAAAACTTCCTAACCCAGATCAGAGATTCTGCATTCCTACTAAATATACAATTTAATAATAATGTCAATAAGTATCTTACTTCAAAGTGTGTTGAAAAAAGGCAGAGAGAAAGGATTTAAAACTAGCAGCACTGAAAATTGTATTAAAATTAAAGATGCCATAGTAAACTATATGCTTTACATGGTGTAGAACATTTATAGATGGTGCATTACAGACATTTGTATTAACAAAATGCATACTTGTGGTGGGCTTGCACCCTGCCCAGGGTTTCATTCCTGCCTTGCGCCCTGTGTTGGCTGGGATTGGCTCCAGCAGACCCCCGTGACCCTGTAATTAGGATATAGCGGGTTGGATAGTGGATGGATGGATGGATGGAAAATGCATACTGCAAATGTTGTCACATGCCATCTGCAGGAATGAAAAATGCAATGCATATGTCTCTGTTATACAGTGTAAGGTTTGGGATTTGAAAAAGCAGTGCTAATGTTGGCAATGTGCCATCTTTATATATTTATTTTTTTTCTCCAGCCTCTGGAGTTTTTTTTTTTTTTTTTTTCTGTCCACCCTGGCCATCAGACCTTACTTATTCTATGTTAATTAATGTTGACTTATGTTTATTTTTTATTGTGTCTTCTATTTTTCTATTCTTCATTTTGTAAAGCACTTTGAGTTACATTTTTTTGTATGAAAATGTGCTATATAAATAAATGTTGTTGTTGTTGTTATCTGTTGGAATGAAAAATTCAAAACATATGTCTCTGTTATACACCATTTGGTATGGGATTTATAAAAGCAGTGTTAATATTTGTAATGTGCCATCTGTTAGAATGACACATCCAATGCATTATTTACTGCAAATATCTGTGATGCACCATAACCCAGCCACAGGGACTGCACATACCAGTGTGTTTCTTTGTGTCAGTCCCAAGTCCCAAATGGGGAGAGTTGCATCAGGATGGGCATCTGGAGTAAAACTTTGCCATATCAGTATGTGGATAACAATATGAATTTAATACCAGATCAGTCGAGCCTCCTGTGTAATAGAACAAGATGCAGAGGATAGCAAGATATGGAAGAAGATGATCCACTGTGGCAACTCCTAATGGGAGCAGCCAAAAGAAGAAGAAGAAGTCTGTGAAGCACCATCTGATAGAATGTCATAAACATGGCAACTGGAAGGATACATCAACACATACTTTTAATAAGGTGGATTATTTGACTGGTACTACTTATCCAAGGCAAATTATAGCATTTGAGATACAACTGGTTCCATTGGTTTTGTTTTTCCATTTAGAGCACAGGTAGGTGAAGTAATTTGCTCATGGTCAAACAGTGTCAGAAAAAGGATTGGAACCAACAATTTCAAGGTTTAAACTCTAAGGTCTTAACCACCATGCCACTATGCCTGGATACATCTATATTATCGACAGTATTCTTCCATTTTCTGAACTTTAAGGTTATAGGAAGTTCAAAACTCTAACCAACCCTAGATAAGGCATTACTCCTTCCAAGGTAACAGTAGTACAGAAACTTACACTCACTTATATCTTCTAATTTACAATATTAAATTAACCATGCCAGCATTTTTCAGGGGAGTGCAAGGATGGAGTGTTTGAGAAAAAAAAAAACTATGCAGAGATATAAAGAAAGCACAAACACAATAAAGACAGCAACTACAGCAATATTTAAGCCTAGGATGCTTGAGGTGTGAAGCAGCAACAATGCCGTGCTGCTCATGTGCATATGTAAATATTACATAGTATTTTGTATTTTTGTATTTAAGTACTGTTTCCAAGAAGACAAAATCTCCTAAAAGTTCTGAGGCTCTCCACTGATATGAACTCTTAATACAACATAAAATAACATTCTTAAGTTTACTTCATTAAATTCTGGGTCAGTGTAAGCCAAAACCTAGACTGACATTATGCCCAAAACCTGAAACTAACCCTGGACAGAAGTGAGCTTTATCTTTTGGGATGGTGTCAATATACATCATGGAGTGTCATACAAAGTTACAAGACCTTGCAGGGACACTAAACCGGGTCAATAATTGACAGCACTGGCAACAGGGTGTCTCTCTATGCCAGTGGTTCTCAATCTGTGGGGCAGGCCCACCTAAGGGGGCGTGAAGTAACACAAAGGGTGGCACGAAGATGTATGAAAAATACATCAATTGAAACCAAAACAAATGAACTAAAACTACATTCTGATACTAGAAAAATAAATATAGAGTTAGATAAATGTCAATAAAAGTTAATAGGTATAATAAAATATGCATCTATGATATATCATTAGTTAAAAAAGAACAAATTGGTATTAATGGGCTCTTTTCAAAAAAACCTTAGGGGGGCGCGATTAAAACTGCTATGAAAATTCGGGTCGCAAATACTTAAAGGTTGAGAAATGCTGTGCTAAGCATTCGTTTAATGAGAGGCTGTTCTGGATCAAGAGCCAATATGCTGGTTTAACTTGACACTTTCTTTCTTCATTCATAATGACCATCAATATAATCCATGCTTTAATCTTCTGTAATATATAGTAAACCTGAGTTTGTGCACCTGTTTTATTTATTTATATGTTCTTTTTCATGGCAGTAAGTACTTATGGAGGCTACTTGCTATTTCTAATGTGTTATGACATTTCATGATACCCTGTGATTCTGCAGGACTCCATTTCTTACATTTCTGACGGCTTCTTTTCATCAATACATGGAAAAGCATTCACCCTCATGTTCTCCGCCAGTTCAATATCAGCAGGTGTAAAAGTTATTAACCAGTTTTTGATGCTTCAGAAATTGTTTTGATACTTTTGACTTGGGTGAGTCAGTCATTTTCTAACCTGCTTCGACCTGAACAGGGTTGCAAGGGTCTGTTGGAACCTAACCCTGCTAGCATAAAGTGCAAGGTGGGGACAAACCCTGGTCAGGATGTCCATCCATTCCAGGGTGAACACACACACAGAGGCTGGCTAATTTAGGACTGCCAATTCACCTAACCAGAATGTCTTGTGAAAGTGGAAGGAAATCCACGCAGCCATGCAGGTAGAACATGCGAACTCCAAGAAGAGACGAGCAAGGATGGGAATCCTGATCTCCATACTGCAAAGGCAGTAGCTTTACTGCTGCGCCACCATGTTGCCCCTTTTGACTTATGTTCCCTCTAAATAAATTTATCCATGTTGTCATTTGAATAACCAAATTCTTAATTTTGACCTATGCAGAATCTTTCAAGAACATGACACTTTTTAAATATTTTTTTTAAATAACAGACCTGTTTAATGTGTATGCTGGCATTGCAAAGAGTTTTTCATAAAAAGGTGCATTTACTTCCAATGTGAGTGCAAATTCTGACCGGTCACTCTTTAGTTTTCATCCTCACACACAAATTGTCAGCATTTCACCAACAGAATCTTACATAAATATGAACAAGCTTACTGGGGCTTTGTGAACCAGTGTGCATCTTCATTAATATATAACTTTAGTCATTTTCACACTTCATGTTAATTATGAATTACCAGACATTATGTGCAGAAAAACAAGACATCACCCTAATTATAGATATCAACCAGCAAATGCTAATAAAGCAAAGTATTGCAGTGAACCCCTCCAGGCCATGCTGCCCGTAGTGAAGTGGGGTAAGCTGCCACAACATGGCTGAGTGGTTAGTTGTGCTGAGGTTCTTGATCCTGCCTCACAGACCTAGTGTTTAAAGTTCATGACCAGTTGTTATCTGTGTAGGGTTTTCCTTTTGGGTTTGTGTGGGTTTTGTAGGTTGCCTGGGTATCCTGGCACATCTCAAAGTAGATTGGTGACTTTTAATTTGCCTTAGTGTGTGTGTGTATGTATGACTGTAGCCTATTTACACTGCAAAAATGGACACAGCTAATCACAAGTTGGTATAGTCATTTCATACACGTCTGGCAAATAAAAAATAAGAAAGTTCTACAAATAATATATAACAACTACAAAAAACCCGAAAAATGAAAAATAAAATAGGAGAATAATTTCTTATTAAATAAAAACATATATTAAAAATGTAATTGGCAGTACCAGTTTCTTCACAGAAAACATTTCCTCACTACACGTTCTCATGACTGTAAATTACTTGCCCAAATAAGTTTTTCATTCATTAAGTCAATAACATATTGAATAATTTCATTTTATTTTAGCAAACTGCATGTCCAGTCAAAGATACTTATCTTGTCCATATCAGCTGAACTCTTTGCTCAAAGATACTTTTTTTGTTTTTTACACTCTGGCATGAATTCTGCTGCACTGTGTGTGCGTTAATGTGCATACAAACAAGATGTGTCCTCACTCCTTCTAGTCTTTAGACTGGAAATGTCCATTAGGTGGCTCACATAATAAAGATTATATAAAGTGTAAAGATCAAAGCTCTATAGATCACTAATAGTACCCTACTGAAGAACTTGCAAGGACCAGGGGTGAGTTTAGCAGCCCCTTTTCTAGTAAACACGCTTCACCTTTATGCTACATGTTATTTGGACTGTATGCGAGATGTTAATTTTTGGACCACAAAATAATATTTTCTCAAACTTAATTACACATCTTCAGCTTGGCACAGATAAAGTATATATTTTGTTTATGAGATTAAACACCTAATGATAATCTGCCTTAGTAAATACAATTAAAATATAGTGTTGCTTTGGCCTAGTGCCTCATTTAAAAGTAGAATTAAATACTACTATAAATATACATTTTACCCACGGCACACATAAAGAGAGTTTAAGAATCGCGTTTGTAATCCAGTATTTAGACTAATATGTTAATGTAAAAAATAATAGGCGACTCTGTGTAAAAACTGATCAGTGCATTTGTATACTGAAGAAAATAACATAAATGCAAAAACTATATAAAGTATTTGTTTCAAAAATAAATTTAAGAACACCAGAATATAAAATGTGCGTACAATACCTGCTTAAAATCTTCCTCATCGATGGCATTCTTGCTCGTCGTGTGCGGTATTGTTTCTGTTCCACTTGGATCAACACGTACTAAAGTCCCATTTGTAGGTCTTATGAACTTGAATTCACTTTTCCCAGAATCAGTTGTCATGCAGACTTCGTAATTGTAGACGTGACGAAGCGTTCCTGTTCCGACAGCATCCGCATAGTGCGGCGGATAATACGGAATAAATGGGAGGTTTCCACCGGCACATTTGTTATACAGTTTAGATCGTCTCCACGTGTATAGTTTAACTGATACTAGAATTATGATGAAAGTGATGAAAAGAAAAGAAATAATCACTAAGGCGAGTATTAAGTAAAACGTGATGTTGTCATCGGCTTCGGCGCCCTGTGACAGATCATTAAGTTCTAAAAGCGCCTGATGAAGGCCATCAGTAACCGCAACATTCACAAGTACTGTAGCAGAAAGCGAAGGTCGTCCGCTGTCTTCCACTGAAATGGTTAACCTTTGTTTCAAAGAATCCTTGTCTGTAACTTGACGAAGAGTCCTCACTTCTCCGTTTTGTAATCCGATTTCAAAAAGTGTCGGGTCCGTAGGTTTCATAATTTTATAGGAGAGCCACGCGTTCTGTCCCGAGTCCTGGTCAACTGCAATGACTTTAGTGACAAGATATCCAACATCTGCACTGCGGGGTACCATTTCAGCCACCAGAGAACCCTTACTTTGAACGGGGTACAAAATCCGAGGTGCGTTGTCATTCTGGTCCTGAACAAACACATCTATAACAGCAGTGGCACTAAGAGGTGGAGATCCACCATCTTTGGCTATCACTGAGACCTGAAACTGAGTCGTTTGCTCATAATCAAATGAACGAACTGCATAGAGGACACCGTCATCAGAATTTACAGAAACATAAGAAGACACTGATGAGTTCTGAACACGAGTTTCCTGAACATAGTAAGCAATTTTACCGTTTGAACCTAAATCCAGGTCTGTGGCTTGCAACACAAAAAAAGAAGACCCAGGAGAATTATTTTCCATAATATATGCAGTGTAATGTTCCTTTTCGAACTTCGGTGGATTGTCATTCACGTCATTTATGTCAAGTGTTAAAGTATGGCTAGCAGATAGTGGAGGGTACCCGCTGTCTTTCACGTTTATTGTAATATTATACTGAGGTGTCTTTTCTCTGTCTAGAAATCCATCCGTTTCTAATGTATAAAAATTATTTAAAGAAGATTTTAACCTGAATGGAATGCTTTCCTCGATGGAACAGTGCGCATCACCGTTTTTTCCAGAATCTTTATCTTGAACTTTAAAAATAGCTATCACCGTACCAGGTGAAGAGTCTTCAGGTATTTGACTCGAGACTGACATTAGTATAATGGAAGGATTATTGTCGTTTACATCCGTGATTTCTATCACCACTTTACTAGAATTAACATGCCCACCGTGGTCTTTCGCCTGGACTGTTAATTCATACATTTTCTTATTTTCATAATCAATTTGCCCAATGACTTTAATTTCACCTGATTCTGGGTCAATTTCAAACAGATTTTTCGTCACATCTGTAACGTGATTAAAAAAATAAGTAACTCGCCCAAACGGTCCTTTGTCTGCATCAGTGGCACTGACTCGTATTAACGAAGCACCTATTGGTGAGTTTTCTCCAACAGTGGCTTTATAAAGCTCCTGAGTAAACACCGGGACGTTGTCATTTGCATCCAGAACAATAATATGAACCTCGACTGTGCCAGAACGCCGAGGGTCGCCTCCATCTAACGCAGTTAACAATAATACATGCTCCTCTTGCTTTTCTCGGTCTATTGGGGTTTTTAAAAGTAACTCCACGATTGTATTTCCATCTGCATTGGTGCGCATTTTTAAATTAAAATGATCGGTAGATGACAGAGAGTATGTCTGTATGCTATTAATACCTGAATCAGGGTCCACAGCACTTGGCAGTAAAAACCGGGCTCCTGCAACCGACGACTCCTGAATTTCTAGCTTAACATTATTACTTGGAAATCGAGGATCGTTATCGTTAACATCAGTAATTTCTACAATGACACGATGTAACTCCATCGGGTTTTCAAGGATTAATTGAAAATTCAAAATGCACGGTGATATTTGTGCACAGAGCTGTTCCCTGTCGATTCTGTCTTTAACAGTCAAAACGCCTTTATGTACATTTAGCTCGATATAGTCCGCGTCACCTTCATTGTAAATACGAGCTTTACCAGTTTTCAGTCTTTTAATGTCCACTCCCAGGTCTGTTGCAATATTACCAATGAATGACCCGGCAGACATCTCTTCTGGAATAGAATAACGAATGTCTCCAAGTGCTGTAAACACGAAAAGCAAAAAAATAACGAATATTGGTACCTGCCTTTTGATAGTCCAGGCCAGCATTTTCCGGTCAAAATGATTATAATAGCCCATAACTGATGGAATCATTTATTCAGTCCCACCAATTAATATCGTGTTTCTTCAAGCATAAGGGATTTAAAGAAAAAATATACAGGTCCTTCTTGTATTTCAGAGATTTTCCAGAAATAATCGACCCACTTCACGCGTAGAGCTTTAGTATATTCCCGTGTGGAGAGACGCTGAAAGAGCTGCTCTTGTCTGCTTTATTCTTAAATGTGGCAGGGAGGTGCTGCTGATCTCTGCGTGCAGAAAATCTCCGTATTGATCAACAGCGGCACTCGCAGTCCAAGTGCAAAAATGCAAACTCCAGCAACATAAAAATAAAAGTAACTTTCATTCAATTGCGAAAATATGATTTACGTTATATAATTAATTTTACTATTAAGCTGATTATAATTTATTTTTAAGTAATGCACATGATCTGCTGTAAAGTAGCAGTTAAATGTTGTTTCAGGATTGTTTTAAATTGAACTTAATTAAATTCTCTTAGTTTTGAAATATAAAATGAAAATAGGTTATAACAGATCACAGATACACTGCTCCGAAAGTGAAACTGAAGTTGCTCTCTTTATATATTTTCTAAGGTATATGTTTATCAGTATTTTTATTTTAACATTAACAAGATATATTAAATAGGACTAGATTTTAAACATTAAGAGTATACTCTTTACTGCTAGTTGATGTTATATTTATTTATATTAAAATAATATACATTGTCAGTTAAAATGCTGTGCCAAATCTATTTAATTATCAGAAAAAATAGACAAAAATACAAATTTGCCTCTGTTTACTTGTGAATGAGCAAACATTAAATCCTCCATTAGGCATAAAAATATATGCATGATCAGAACATTAATGTTAAATTAAATTAACTCTGGGTCCTTATCTAGACAAAATATACAGAATTACAGCAAACTGAATTACTTCTGATGTTCTGTTTTAGATTGTAAAATGATGTTACAGGAATTCAAATAGTGCAGCATTTCTGAAAGTGGACATATAGCGACATTTTACTATCAAGTGCTTTGTGAAAGTTACATCTAGTGTTCTCTCTCTCTCTCTCTCTCTGCATCATGTGACCTAGTGGCTTTGGAAATTGAATTCTCTTCAGCTTTGCACAAACTTATATTTCTTTCCCTGTGAACAAATTTCTAAATACCTCAGTGATTCATGGCAAATTCAGAAAAAAAGTCTTAGCAGCTATGACAAATGATTGCATTTTGTTTGAGCACCAAACTGTCTAACAGAAAGGAAAGTTTCAGGTGCATCATTTATTTACAGCTAAACATACAGTCATTTTATTTCTTTTGAAATGATTAACAATTTATGTTCACTAGCATAATGCCTATAGTCAACTTAATTTGCTCTAATTATATTTAAAAACCCTTTAGAGTAACCCCACTCATAGTCATTTGGTGCAATTTACTTGCCCTGCTAATGTGTCCCTATAAAATTCTCCTTGGCTATGCAGTATGTTAACGTATAAATTATCAATCACCACATCACAGAGATGTATCATTTGGTAAAACATGAACATTTTATTTTGTGGTTTACATTCAATAAAATACAGGATATACACAAAACTCAGTAAGAGAAGGACAGCTACAGTAACTGCATTCTTTTGGTAAAGGATATTTCATAGGCATTCACCTTTGTAACTGAACCAAAAAAATAAAAGTTCAATTGGCTTACTGGGTTAAGTTACTTTTAAAATTATATTTTCTAATACGAAAAAGGAATAAGTCCTTCTGTGGTGGGCTGGTGCCCTGCCCAGGGTTTGTTTCCTGCCTTGCACCCTGTGTTGGCTGGGATTGGCTCCAGCAGACCCCTGTAACCTTGTTGTTAGGATATAGCAGGTTGGGTAATGGATGGATGAATAAGCTCTTTTTAAAAAAAGGAATCCCTAATACTAACTCAAAAGCACTGTACATATAAATATTCTAGTTCAGTTTATAAATCAATTGAGCTTTGACTTTGTTCTTATATTTGAGGTATTTTAATAAAATGAGTAAATCAAGATAATTAGTACATGCTATGTTATCAAACAAGTGTAAATTCAGACCCCAGAACACACATCTACAAGTGTATTATGTCTTCGATGTGCTTGCAACATAAGCTTGGTCACTCTAAGTTAGTTTCACAAAAAGTTAGGGCTTAGGATTCAATCACACCCTTGTGCGTTGTAGTTTAATATCAGCCACTAGGGGGCCTCACCATCTGCAGCATACCAAACAAAAAGCCAGCAGGTCTTCTTCACTGAGTGTGACTGCAGTCTACTATCTATAAAACTTCCTAACCCAGATCAGAGATTCTGCATTCCTACTAAATATACAATTTAATAATAATGTCAATAAGTATCTTATTTCATAGTGTGTTGAACAAAGGAAGAGAGTCAGGATTTAAAACTAGCAGCAATGAAAATTGTACTAAAATTAAAGACGCCATAATAAACTATTTGCTTTACATGGTGTAAAACATTTTAAAAAAAGTTGTTTATGCACAGGCTGCCAGTTTTAGAGTTTGAAAGACATTTCCGTCAAAATTTAAACCACAATACTAAAGTGAAAACAGTATCCGACATTAACATATTAGTAGCAGAAATCTAAAAGCTGATGGCATCACAAGTTGCTTATTTTGAACGTTTTGTTCAATTTAGTTTAAGCATGGAAAGAAACACCTTTCTTTTTTCTCCATACTGAATTGATACAACAATTCCACAATCTTTATAATTTGTTAATTTACAAGAGTCAGAAAGAGTGTAGTGTGACTGTTGCATCATTCAAGTTCAAATGTTTAGGAATCATTGGACCGTTTATTTCCCTAGGATATTGATTATTTATTTTAATGGAAACACTATTAGATCTGTCTGGGAATTAAGAGCAGTTTACAGTCAGCACACATTGCCTTTAACCGTCTCACTGTCCAGATGTTTCTAATCATGCTGTCTTTCATCTTAGAACTGTAAAACACCATGTGGGCCTTTGTGATTGCATGCTTGTTTGCACCACATAGCACGATATTTTTTTTATGGATTTACATTATAATTAAGTGGTATCAAAAGAGTGCTTTTGGCATGGCCATCTTCTGCAGATTACTGCCTAGAGATTTTCTTTGAAAAATGGAAGGGTGCTTGAAGACAGCAGACTCATTGCATTGACTTCAAGGAGTTTGCTCCTAAACATGACCCTCCTAAGAGTGGGCACACTGCCAGTTCAAGGTGGGCAGCTACTGAAAGAGTGCTGGTGCCACCTCCAAAGAGTCACCATCATCATTTTACACAGTCAGATTTGTATACACCTAGACATGTTTGCTTCTTTTTAAATGTTTTCCAGGTTAGTTCTCCAAATGTAGCAATTTTATACAGAAGGAAATTTATATCTTCATCTCTTTTAGTGGATGACAATAAATTCTTACCTATATTAAAATGGTGTCCTATATATGAAAACTGCTACATACATCACCAATATGTCAATTGTGATATGAGAATTGACTGTGTTGTAGAAAAATCTCTGCACATTTACGGGTCTTCTAGATAACTTACTCACACATGCACAAAAATGTACCCAGATCTAAAAGCATATTTCTTGGCTACTCTCAAAGATGATGCCACATATGATATTTAAAAAGAGTTTGTTAATTTTCTCCATAGCAGATATCAGAGAACGCTGATTTGGTACACAGACATGCTTTCAACTCACACAGTCCTGAAAGCAGCTGGTTTTGTTGGTGAGATATCTTTAAGAACTGTCTGCATATTTCAGTTTTATCAGAGGATAATAACTTGGAAAACTTAAAAACGTTAGCTTGAATCGGTTCAATCTGACTAATGCCCAGGTGAGTGGGCTGTAATTGAAAAGACTGTATGGCTATTAGTATTAACAATTGAAATCAGTGTTCAGTGTCATGAAAATCTTTCCTTCTAAGGTTTATCTAGCATTATTAATTATATTATTTGAATAATTGTATAAACCACTTAATAGTATAGTTGTACACTGGGTAATAAACAATGAATTTGCATAGGTGCTGATCCCAAAGACATGGAGTTTAATTGGGTAATCAATAATGGTCTTATATGAAGGAGGGTGATGTGTGCTGTTTTCTCATGTAATCAGAACACCTTTGACACGAACCTAACACATAAGGTACCATCTAACATCTAAGGTTCCGTCAAAGATGGCTGGGGTGGCGACCCGGCCGGGACGCCCAGGAGGACCAGAGGAGGGCTCACGCCTTCCCCAGGCCATGTGGGGGTGACCGCCCTGGTTCCTTTGGGGGCCACAGGTACAGAGCTTTGAAGCTCAACCTTCTAGGGGCCCGTGGTCACTGCCAGGGGGCGCCCCAATGCCTGGAGAGCCCTGGACCGCAGCACTTCCGCCACACCCGGAAGTGCTGGGGGGAAGAGGAGCAGGGACACCCGGAGTGCTTCCAGGGATGCAGCCGGCACTTCCGCCACACTGGGGCGTGTCAGTGGAAGATTGCCGGGACACACCTGGAGCACATCTGAGTGATTATAAAAGGGGCCGCCTCCCTTCACATATTGGCTGGAGTCGGGTGAAAGAGGACAGAGATTGGAGGAGAGGAGAGGAGTGGAGGTGGACCAGAAGAGGCATTGTGAGGCCAGGACTTAAGGGGTGATCTGTGCTGCGGCACTGGGTTTGTGCTCACTTTGTTTATTGTATATAGTGTAAAATAAACATGTGTGGTGAAAACATCATGTCTACCTGTCTGTGTCCAGGGTGTTCCCCACAGTTCTTATCTTGACTGACGAAACCAGCTACAGCTCCTATTTATAACCTCTTGACTTGTTACACTGTCCACATACTCAAACCCTGTAGACATGTAATGTCACTGGGCTTTATCTACTTCCAAACCAGTTTCAAAACCAATGCAGGGCTTCATGAGAGTGTCCTCTTGTACCCTAATTCAAGCTGGAAGGCTGTCTGAACAGCATCATAGACCCCCGGGCAAAGTAGTGCACTGGGACCCTTGTTTTGACAGCAAAACAGAAACATACACAGGTACCAGAAACATGGCGGGCCCCTGTGCTCCAGCCAGTGCCCATTGTGCCCATACTTTAAGAATGCCTGTCAAGAAATGGACAATCTAGTTTATCAGCTACACAAATGACAATTAATTTAAGCATTCACTTTAAGATGAATTTATTTGCATCAAAATCAATAGCAGCAAATATAAGCAATGCAAGGAATTGTACAACCTTGGTGGGATCATGCAGTCTTCACTCAATGCCAGTAGCAACAGTAAGACTGCTGATGTGCATTCCCAGATGGCTTCTATTATTTATTTGTAAATGGCATATCCTTAATTGAAAAATGGAAAGGTAAAGATTTCTTGCCAGAGAGAGAGAGAAAGAGAGATTGACCGCCATCTAAACATCTATAAAGAGCAGCAGATAGAAAGCTCCATGAAAGTCTTCATATTTTTCTTCAAACAGCACATGAGCAGAGCTCTTTCCATCAAATGTCAGAAAAACAACAGCTTATCCAAAAGTTCAGTTTCTACAACAAGCACTGACTGAGAGAAAACTCGGTTTGAAAAAGGTATAATAAAAAGGCCGCCACTCTCCCCTTCTTTCTCACTCCCATGAAACACCTGGCTTACTTGTTTTCATCTCCATTAGCAGCACATAGTGACACTTTTCAGTTTCTCAAAACACAGAATGTTACTGAATCATTCTTACAAGCTCAAGTTTTGTTTTCCCCCTCACGGGAATCTAAAGCCGTACTTTTTAAGCGAAATACTATGAATCTTGCTTTGAATTTCAGCTTTCCTAGAAAAACACTGTGATCCTGTTGAGCCTGACAAGAATTGTCACGTTAAAATATCTTTTTCATATGTGTACTTTGTGATGTCTCATCCAGATTTGTTTTTGGCCAAACTGCAGAAAACAACCACCGGCTGCAAATGACTTTATAATGGAAAAAGAAGATTCTGAAAAATAACAACTGGATACCATTTTATTATGTGCAATAAAATATTTGACGCTCATTTTTTTAAACAAGGATGGCATGGTGGTGAAAAGGTAAGATTGTTGCTTAGCAACAAGGGAATAATTGGGCGCTCCCTGCATTGAGTCTGTATGTTCTCCCTGTGTCTGCATGGGTCTCTTCCTCGTGCTATGGTTTGCTCCCAGTCTAAACCCATTAAGGATCTATGGATTGGTGACAATAAATTAGCCCCAGTGTGTGTGTGACTATGTTCATCCTGCAATGGACTGGCATCATATCCAGGTATTGTTCCTGAGTGGTGCCCAAAACTTGATAGGGTAGACTTTAGCTTCTCTGACACCCTGCCCAGGATAACTGGCTTTGAGAGATGGATAGATATTTCTTAAAATCTATGGTTGTTCATAGAATCAATCATATGACAAATTTGTTTAAATACCATCCATCCATCCATTTTCCAACCCGCTGAATCCGAACACAGGGTAACGGGGGTCTGCTGGAGCTAATCCCAGCCAACACAGGGCACAAGGCTGGAACCAATACTGGGCAGGGTGCCAACCCACCGCAGGACACACACAAACACACCCACACACCAAGCACACACTAGGGCCAATTTAGAATCGCCAATCCACCTAACCTGCATGTCTTTGGACTGTGGGAGGAAACCAGAGCACCCGGAGGAAACCCACCCACGGGGAGAACATACAAACTCCACGCAGGGAGGACCCGGGAAGCAAACCAGGGTCTCCTAACTGCGAGGCAGCAGCGCTACCACTGCGCCACCGTGCCGAATGTTTAAATACATTTTCTTATAATCAATCTTTACATTTTGAGATTCCACTTCTTCTGTTACAAGAAGGCAGAAGTCAGAAATCATTCCAACGGCATAATGTAAAGAGTAGAAACCTGGGATTATAGCAATCTCGACGAGAGGTTTAAGAAAAGCGCCTACACTTAATACATTTTAATACCTAAACCATTGTGTGTTCAATAATAGGTTTATCAAAGAGCATAGGCTGACAGGTTTAAGAGCTTTATTTAGGCAAGTTTAAATACCCTTTTACTGCGGTTGGCTGGCACCCTGCCCGGGGTTTGTTTTCTGCCTTGTGCCCTGTGCTGGCTGGGATTGGCTCCTGCAGACTCCCGTGACAATGTAGTTAGGATATAGCGGTTGTTGGATGATGGTTGGATGGATGGATAAATGCCATTGAACTAAATAGCTCAAAATGAAAAAATATTCAAAAATGTAACACTAAAACAATTTTCAGATGTCTAATTTAGAAATAAGAAACCTGAACTGCTATCATAGATTATTTTCAATATAAGCAGAAAAGAGTCTGTGAGTATTTTTGTAGTAAACCACACATCTTAAGATTACAGCTTCTCCAGAATTTGCTATTGCAACACTTAGAAATACATGGTAGTAACTTGGTAGTATCTTCTTATATAATACGCTACTGTCAATGTCTGTTTGTCTGTCCAGGACTTTAAATCACCTGTAACTCACAAACCGTTTGACGGATTGACCTGAAATTTAGTACACATATACTATGTGACATCTACTATCTGCTTTCAGGGTGATGATTGACCTCCAAGGCTATTCCTCTTTATATTTTATTTTATTTTATTGTATTGTAGAATCAACTCTCAGCACTGGCCAGCAGGGTGGCCATGCTGCACATGCATACGGGTGCCGTTCTAATCCCTACCACCTTCACCGCAACTTCCCCTTCTTCTTCATAGCTTAAGTCGTTTCTGAGAAAGATTGAAGACTTAAGTGCCAGCTTAAGTGAAAAATTAAGGAAAATGTACTAAGTAATTGCTACACAAACACTGATTTAATCAGTTGTAACACAAAAAGATGCCAACAAAAGATGATAAGAAGCGGGCCGCTAGGGTGGAGAAAAGAAGAGCTGCTCAGGAAAGAGCAAGCGCATCAACCTCTGAGCTAACGAATGATAAACGTACAGAGAAAGAGAATGAAAACTAGGAATGCTCAAGTCAAGTGTATTCACTGCACGTTATCGTGTCATGTGCCATTACTGGTTTTTAATTTAATTAGAATAGATAGATAGATAGATAGATAGATAGATAGATATCTATCTATCTATCTATCTATCTATCTATCTATCTATCTATCTATCTATCTATCTATCTATCTATCTATCTATCTATCTATCTATCTATCTATCTATCTATTCTAATTAAACTAAAAAACAGTAACAGCACATAACACGATAATGTGCAGTGAATAAAGAAACATTCTAAAACTAACATCTCAAGTAAAACCAATCACTGGCACCTTGGACTTGGTTCCAAAAAGTAGGAAAAAAAAAAGAAAAATGATTGTCATTACTTTACCACCGATTCTCTTTTTAATGGTAAAATATCCTTATTAAAAAGCAATCTTTCTAACTCCTTGAAAGAAGACATTGTCAGGTCTTTATTTAAGTAATTCAATGTATACCTTGGCATACTTGTTAAGTACAGACTGCCTTCAAGCACTTCTCTTTTTGAAGTCATTGATATTCTAGAAATCTCATTTTCACCCTCAGTTCATTTGAAAATTGTCAGTCCAGTTTTGCTTCTGTTAAAGTTAAGTGCTTAACTCATTAAACTTGTGTGTTCCAGGGTCCTAAAATTCAAAAATTACTATTCTTCTGGAGTTACGTGGCACTTTAGACTGTATTGACCACACACAAGTGTAACCGTGAGTTACAAAGAACCGTTCCTAATCTGTTCAATTTGCATTTATCAAAATAAACTCTCATCATATACACACTCCTGCTGAAATTTCTCTAGCATTACTTTGTGAAATACAAGTAACATCATCAGCTTTCAGTGCTGTAACAGTAAGTATGTCCCTCTATACTCTTCTTTTATAGATAAAGCTTAAAACTCCGTCAAATGCACCTAATCCAAATCAGGGTCATGGTGCCCATCACCACAACATTGAGAATAAGGCCTAAGCATCAATGTTCAGGGTGCCATTTTACTGCAGATACATTTTGCATATCCATCCACTCTCATATACTGAAAAAACACTTGAAATCACCTCCTTACTAAACATGCATTTACTAGTGGAAAACCCAAAAGTCACAAGTCCAGTGTCCAGTCCTTGATTTTTAACCAGGAATAAGCACAGGGCAGGAGCAAAAGCTGGACAGGGAGGAAGACCATTGATGGGTCCACTCATTCACACAACCACACTTACAAAGAGACAAATGTAGAATTAGCACTCAACTTAAGATGTTCACCTTTCAACATAAGGGAAGGAAATCAAGAGTATCAAACCGAAAAGATGAAACAGACTGAGACAAATGGTACCAACTTGAAATGAATAATGCTGTGAGACTCCAAATTAGGAAACTGAATCTACTATCTATCCTCTCATACCACCCTCATGACAAAAAACATAAAAATGTACAGTAATATTTATTTCTATCAATTAATTTTAATCTTGGTGCATCGGTTAACTTGGAATAAGAAATATTTTAGCACTTTTACTCCCAAATAAAACTCAATACGCTCAGATTAAATTGACTGCCTATATTGAGTTTAAATATTTGTTCTGTGTCTGCATGGGATTTGTAAGTGTTTTATATTAATTTAAAACATTAAATGGCCTGCTGTAAGTGTGTCTGTCTGCACGACTGTATTTTCCTAACTGTAACTCTGTCTAGTGCTGACAGAACAGACTCTGACTCCCTGTGGCCCTGAATTAAATAAAGGGGATATTAAATGTAAAGAAAATAAAAAAATATCGGTGAGGAGTGGTGAATGGATAGGAAATACTTCTGAATTTGATTAAACCTTTTAAAAATGAATTAGGCTATCCAAAGACTTGTTTTTCTGTATAGGGCATATTGTAAATTTCTAGGATAGAGGTGATGAAGGCATATTGTTTCATAAAGTGAAACATAAATTACAATTGTGGTAAATTCTGAAAACTGTGTGGACAACTATCAAGCTCAGAAACACATGAAGAAATAAATGAATGCATAATTAAACAGATATTTCCTTGTATTTTCCATGGTAAGTAAATTGTGTTAGAAATTATTACATTGAAGACGGCACGGTGGCACAGTGGGTAGCGCTGCTGCCTCTCAGCTAGGAGACCTGGGTTTGCTTCCCGAGTCCTCCCTGCATGGAGTTTGCATGTTCTCCCCGTGTCTGCATGGGTTTCCTTTGGGTGCTCCGGTTTTCTCCCACACTCCAAATACATGCAAGGTTAGGTGCATTGACGATCCTAAATTGTCTTGTGTATGTCTTGTGTGACATGAAAACTGAAGAGATGTGCTTCCATTTTCTTTTCTTAGTTAACACATTTTTTTAGGTAGGTATTTTTGTTTGACATATTTACACTTTGAAACATTTTGAGCCCAAGATATTACCATGTTAAAGTGACCGATTTATTAAATTTGTAAGAATAATTTAATAATTCAAGAGCCGCCTAAAAAGAAAAATGTCCCTCATCATTTTAAGATCATTGGTAAGGTTGGTGGGTGGCACGGTGGTGCAGTGGGTAGCGCTGCTGCCCCAAAGTTAGGAGACCCGGGTTCACTGGATTTCAAGCGTGGAGCTTGCATGTTCTGCCCATGTCTGTGACTCCCACAGTCCAAAGACATGCAGGTTAGGTGCATTGGTGGTCCTAATTTGTCCCTAGTGTGTGTGAGTTCCCTGCGGTGGGCTGGCACCCTGCCCGGGTTTGTTTCCTGCCTTTCACCCTGTGTTGGCTGGGATTGGCTCCTGCAGACCCCCATGACCCTGTAGTTAGGATATAGCTGGATGGATGGATTATTACACTGCATTCACATACACCTCAATTAATTACTTGTTCACACTTAAATCTTTCAAGTTTGTCATTAATTTTTAAACAGTAATTTTATACATTTACATAGCTGTAAGTAAACTAATAGTCCGGAAAGGAACTTAGATCTTAAACTCAAATATATATATATATATATATATATATATATATATATATATATATATATATATATATATATATATTCCTTTTGACAAAACATTTTGTGTTAAAACACAAGTATCATTTTATATAGAAGTTCATGATAGTGATGTGTCTACACTTACCTGAAGAGTTTCATTGTCAATCACGTTTGTTTTGTGATTGAGAGGCATTGTTTCCAGCCCACTGAGTTCACTTTGCACTTCACTGTGTAGGACAGGTTTAATGTACTTGAAGTCGCTTCTCCCTGAATCTGTTGTTAGGCAAACTTCATAATTATAAACGTGACGAAGTGTTCCTGTTCCACTGACATCTGCATAACGGGGTGGATAATAGGGAATAACTGGGAGATTTCCGTTTGAATATGATTTGAAGAGTCTGGACTGCCTCCAGGAGTAAATTTTGAAAGTTATTAAAAAAATGATGAATGTTAGAAAAAGAAACGACACAATTGCTAAAGCCAATACTAAATAAAATTTCAGATCACCATCAGCACTGCCTTCTTCAGAAAGTTCGTCGAATTCCGCTAATGCTTGAGGGAAGCTGTCAGTGACAGCCACGTTCAAAGTCACTGTAGTTGACTGGGCTGGCTGTCCATTGTCTTCTACTGAAATAACTAAGGTTTGCCTTGTGGAATCTTTCTCTGTAACTTCTCGAATTGTTCTTAATTCTCCATTATGTAAACCCAGTTTAAAAAGTGACAGGTCAGTGGATTTGATGAGTTTATAAGAAAGCCAAGCATTCTGTCCAGAGTCTTTGTCAACTGCCACAACCTTAGTTACCAGATAGCCAACATCTGCAGTGCGGGGTAGCATTTCTGGACCGGGTGACACTTTATTCTGGACCGGAAACAGAATCTGGGGAGCGTTGTCATTTTGGTCCTGCACAAAAATATCAATAATTGTGCTGGCGGTAAATGATGGGGATCCCCCATCTTTTGCTATGACAGACACTTGAAAACGCTTCACCTGTTCATAATCAAAAGACCGTACAGCGTAGAGAGTGCCTTCTTCAGAGTTAATGGAAATGTACGATGAAACAGAAATATTTTGAACAAGAGATTGATCAAAAAAGTAAGAAATTTTACTGTTGACACCAAAGTCATCATCTTTAGCTCTTAAGGAAAAAAACGAAGTTCCCGGTGAGTTATTTTCAGTAATGTATGCTGTGTAATGCAGTTTTTCAAATTGCGGTGGGTTATCATTGACGTCAGTTATTTCCAAAGTTATTGTAAGGCTAGATGAAAGGGAAGGCTCTCCACCATCTTGGGCAAAAATAGAAATATTATACTGTGAGATTATTTCTCTGTCGAGAAATGAATTTGTTTCCAAACTATATAAATTCTTTGCTGAATATATTAGCTTAAAGGGAACGTTTTCGGCAAGTAAACAAGTGACTTGTCCATTTTTCCCAGAATCCTTATCCTGTACAGTAACGACAGCTACCACTGTCCCAGGTCCTGAGCTTTCGGGTATTTCACGCGAGACCGACATGAGAGAAATAAGTGGAATGTTGTCATTGACATCAATAATGTCTACTACCACCTTGCATGAATCGGTGTAACCACCCGAATCTTTAGCCTGCACTGTTATTTCATATACTTTAACTGTTTCATAATCCAAGTGCCCACTGACTTTGATTTCACCAGAGCTCGGGTTAATTTTAAACAGATCTCTGCCGTTTCCAGTAACGTGGGTAACACTATATGTTATCCGACCATGCAACTCTTTGTCTGCATCGGTAGCGGTTACCGTAATAAGCTCAGAACCTATTAAGATATTTTCTTGCACGGCAGATTTATACACATCTTGAGTAAAGACAGGGGCATTGTCGTTGGCATCCAGAACAACAATCTGAATTTCAACAGAGCCCGACCTCGGTGGACTCCCACTGTCAACAGCAGTAAGCAGCAGGACGTGTTCCTCTTGTCTTTCTCGATCAAGCTGTTTTTCTAAAAGTAAATCTATAGAACTGCTGCCATCAGATTGCTTACGGATTTTTAAATTAAAATTGTCAGTTGGTGTAAGTGTATATGTCAGAAGTGCATTCAATCCCACGTCGTTGTCCGTGGCACTAAGCAGTGCCGACCGAGCTCCAGGCATTGATGCTTCGCTGATTTCTAATTCAATATTTTTATTTGGAAATATGGGGTCATTATCATTCACATCAACAATCTCAACAGTAACCAGATAAAATTGAATGGGGTTCTCAAGTACTATACGGAGATTGAGGGTGCACAGTATAATCTGAGGGCAAAGCTGCTCTCTGTCAATTCTCTCTTTAACCACTAAAGTGCCTTTATTTAAATTCAGTTCAAAGTATTCCGCACCCCCTTCGGTAAAAATACGAGCACTACCGGTTTTAAGTCTGTTAATGTCTAACCCCAAGTCTTTGGCCACGTTTCCTACAAGCGATCCCGTTTTCATTTCCTCCGGTATTGAGTAACGAACCTCTCCTTTAGCTAGTAATGCACAAAAGGTAAAAACAATGAACAGCAGTACCTGCCCTTTACGAGTCCACAATGTCTTATTCCACACGAAAGAACAGCAAAGATATTCCATGATGCGAGAAATTATTCCGCGATTTTCAGCATTGCACGTAATATGTTCCAAGTCAGGTTGTTCCTCAGTTATAAAGTAATTTTAAATCCTCCTTGGTTGTTGTCGCAATGAGCTGTAAAACTGTATCCACGTCCCCTCTGTCTGCGTACTGTAGTGAGCTGCGGCTCTGTGTGACACTCTGAGCTGATCGGGGGAGGGCCGCCTGCATCATCGCGCAGGAAAAATCTCCTCATTGATCAACAGCGGCGCTCACAGTTGAAAGAAATGAATGCAAGGCAAGACTTAAAAAAATATATCGCAAGTACTGTAATGCTGATTGCAAAAAGGAATGTAAATTAAAATATTTTTCTTTTTTTGTATTAAAGAAAGAGGAAATACTTTGGCTTGTGTTTAATCTCCTACAATCATTATCTACAAATATGTTAAATTGTTTCTGTTTTCAAAAATAACTTAATCCAAACCAACAAAACTGCAGAACTTTAAATGTCCACTTTTAAGGGTTACTTTGACATTACGAAAAGCACTGGAACACTGGCAATGTGGCTGTGAAAACGCACAAAAGCGTAAAGGGGTCTTGATTTCCTTATTTAAATTCAAAATACTTTTGTTGAACTGGTGATACTAGGTTATTTATCGTACAGTAAAAAAAAAAAAATCATTTTTGATATAATGAACAAAGAGGAAAGGAACAAAGGTCGCACTTTAAGAAAGTGAGTCTTTGAGTTACACAGCAGCCCTTCACTCTTTGTCAGTTTATGATAAGCCCACATACTGTGTGTATGGAGAAGTTCAGGATTTTGCTTTTACCTGTAAAATTGAATATTTAAGTTTACCTGTAAACTTAAATTGAATATTTCTTAACAATAATAAGTGATGAGGGACATTCATGTATCTATTATTTTTTTCATTCAATATTATGAACTAATTTTAAATGTAACTTGTTTTTTCATGCTCTTTAAAACATGTTATTGTATATAATATGTTTGTCCAATAGTCTCCATTTGCTCTCCTAAAAGCAGGAATCTGAATGGAAGTATTTTGTCTATTGTATACTAACAAATTTTTCACTTACATTTTATAAAGTGGGGAACTTTAAAAATAGTTTCTTTAAGGTATCTATTCTTTGAAACAATTTTTATTTATTATGTCATGTTTGAAAAATGGTGCAATACTTTCATTAGAGTTTGTAATGCTATATAATAAAAATTAAATTTTAGAAGTAGATATGCAAACTTTGTCATATGCAAGTGTTGTTAAATTTGCAATGCAAACTCTTCAGAAATTGTCTTAGGCTTTCATTCATGTTTTAGTTTTCACATACTATATTTTCCTTACCTGGCCTTGCATAGCCCAACAGCAGTGGGCACAACACAGCAAAATATAACTGATGAGAAGCCAGTCTATTGGTCACATTTGTGTAAAATATTATATTCATGCACAATATGCTAGAAGCTGTAAATCCACCTGACAGAATTTGTTTGAAATTTGGAATGCTACTCACAAAATTAAAAGATGAAAATGTCAAATAACACCAACTGGAAACTGAACCAGAGTTGATGTAGCAACACAATGTTCTCTGTTAGTGAAACACTCATCATATCACTCATTTTATCAATTTTTGTGGACCACCTAGTTCTACAAATAATTCCAATAAACATTAAAGTCTATCCTGGAAACATTAGGAGCACAAAAGTTCCACTTCTGAAATGAATAACAGTACATTACAGGGTGAACTCATGCACATCTTAGACATGTGTACACATTAATGTCTTGTATGTCTTTGGAATGGTGGAGACAATACATTGAGACACTCGAAGAAAGCACATATGAGCATTGGGAGAATCTGTAAAATGAACTCAGAAATTCACTCTGTGGGTGTCTGCACTCAAGCCACTAGAATTAGGAAGCAACTACAAAACAATAAATGGTGTACAATCCTTCTATATAAAAGTGGTCGGGATTGTCCTTCCGTCCCGTGAGTGCTACGCAGGCGCGGAGTTTCACACATGCCCCGTCCATTTTGCAATGCACGATGGGATTTGTAGTTTCGTTTTTCCAGGTAAAAGATGATTTTCTACTCCAGACTGTGCGATATCTTCTTCTTCTTTCTTACTATATAAAAGCGGTCGGGATTGTCCTTCCGTCCCGTGAGTGGAAAGCGAGCGTATTCCGCTCATCACAGACTTACTACTTGCAGCTTGCGGTATGAAGCGACATGATGTGAGCAGAGTTCTGGTGCTCCCATCGCTCCTTGCTTTTGTGCGCGATGCGCTGGAAAAATAGACAAAATTATGTCTCTGGAAATAATTAATGTTGATGGAGTAGAAATTCCTCAACGCGTATTAAATATCAGGGGTGTTCAGAAGGGCGAACTCAATATTGAAAAAAAGTTTAAATTTCATCACAAAAATAACAGAAACTACGAGTATTAAAGTAATACCGCTCAAATGCAATACAACCAAATTAATGAGTTTGTATAAAATATCAAATTGATCTACATATTGAATTGCCTTAAGAAGTGGTCAACTTAAAAGTCGGTCGCCTTAAAAGGCGGGTCAGCCTAGTAATTTATTAATTTCTGACATACTGTACCTCAGCAGCCATTTTGTGCAATGTAATTTGACAAGTTGAATATGAATATATATTATTTTCTAATTTCTGCAACTGTTGTAAGCATCACAGTCAGAAAACCAAATCAGTTTTAGAAACAGAATAATAAGTGGTCAATTTCACAGAACAGCAAGAGAAATTAAAAGTCTGAAAGAGCATCAATGACAAAATAAATTGAACCAAAATCTTTTCACAATTACAAAAGATTCTTAAAGTACTCTTAACACTTGGCTCACTCTTATATACGCTGACATCCTGAGAGAAAACCAACATGGAGAGTATGTGAACTGAAAGCATCCCTGGTGGTGTCTAATCCAAACCTAACAAATGTACTTACAGTATATAAAGAACAAGGAAAAGAAAGAATACAATAAATATCTTAATATGTTGTGTTCATAAATGTCACTTAGTCCAAACATATTTAACTTACAGTATGTGTAAAATATCCAATACAAACATTTTATGAAACTACCAAGTGGATTACAGAGTCATAAAAAACAAGACCTTCTCTTAGAGGTTTTGGTAAGAGCCTGGACTCATGAATGGACAGAATATCATTTCACTGCAAACAACGCACACATCTCGTCATAATGGAACAACTTGGATGTACCGCTCAGCTTAACATGAGACCATAAAGAAGAAGAAGAAGAAGAAGAAGAAGAAGAAGAAGAAGAAGAAAAGAGCAATTCTCAACAGAAGGACATTTATATCTTCATGCATTTTAATGATAACAGTAAACCCAACATTTTAAAGTTGTATAATACCTGAAATCCGCTGCATAAATCATCTATATGAACATCAGGATATTTGAATTGGCTGTTATTATTTTGAAGGACTGAGAGTGTATTGGTGTTCTAGATACTCCCTCACAAAAACATAGTACACATTTAGTATATTTGTCCAGCTTTAAATTTCAGTTTCCTGGCTAAACTAAAATATTGTACAACCTACGGCACTTTAAAAGAGTTAATCGTTTTTTTTTTTCTATATAGCATTTAAAAAAATGCTGACTTAGTACACAAAGATGCATTAAAGACATTATTCTTTAAGCTTTTGTTTTTGTTGTTAAGATATCAGTAAGTTTTATCAGTTTTATCGATGAGTAAAAACATTGGAAAACATGAAAACCGTATCATCAGATTGAACTGATAAAGCTGACTGTGACCCAAGCAAGTGGGCTGTATAATTGGAATGACTATATGTGTATTAGTGTTAAAAATTACATGAGTGTTTAATGCATGTGGACATTTATTCTTCTAAGCTTTATTATTTACACAAATTGTTATAATGATTTAATAAAATATTTAGGCAGCCTAATGGTGCTCTAGTTAAAACACAGTGAATTTGCATGTGTTTGGACCCCAGAGACCTGCAGGTTAATTGGGTACTCAACAAAGGCCTGATATGAAGAAGGGTGATGATGAAGTCTCTTATGACATATACCAAAGAAGTAAAGTACCACCTAACCCAGTGGTTCTCAAATTGTGGGGCGGGTCCTCCTAGGGAGGAGTGAAGTAACAAAAAGGGGGGCATGAAGATGTGAATAAAAGAAAACAAGAATCGAAAATATGAAAAACACGTCTATTGAAACCAGAACAAATTAACCTAAACTACATACTGATACTAGAAAAATAAATATAGAGTTAGATAAATGTCGATAAAAGTTAAGTAGGTATAATAAAATATGCATCTATGATATATCATTAATTAAAAAAGAACAGATTGGTATTAGTGGGCTCCTTTCAAAAAAAAGTTAGGGGGGCACAATTAAAACTGTTATGAAAACTCAGGTCGCAAATACGTAAAGGTTGGGAAATGCTGTGTCAAGGGTTTATATATGTACTCACCAGCCTCCTTACAAATATTATCTGTTCCTGGAGATTTGTTTGATTTCAGCTTATTTAATCTGAGCAGCACTTCTCCCTCTACCTTTTCTAAATCACTCAGAACCTCCTTAGTAATCCCTTTTACCGCTGGGAGGTTATCCACTTCCTTACGTGTGAAGACCTCAGCAAAATGCAAGTTTAGAGCATCCACTGTTTCACTGTCTGTATCTTTTAATTCCCCTTTTCTATTCTTGATGCACTTCACCTCCACCTTGACTCTTGTTTTACTGCTAAAATACTAAAACAACCTCTTAGGGTCAACTTTTGCCTTATGTGCTGTAGTCCTCTCCAACTGTTATGAAAACTCGGGTCACAAATACTTAAAGGCTGAGAAACGCTGACCTAACCTGTTTGGTTCTTTCATAATGGAGGATTGCAAGAAATGTCAAAACCAGGTGTATAACTGTCATCCATAGCCTCTTACCTGCCTCTCTGTCCATATTGTATTGAGCCCTGTGCCAATGGTCAACACTTTCTTTACTTCCAAACCTTTACTTTATTGGTTTTACTACAGACAAAACACTTCATAAGAAGTGCCCTAAAAAGACCACAGCTAGACAAAGAATGGACAATTTAGCCTCTCAGCCACTCTAGCAGCAGCTATCAGACAAAGACAGTGATATAAGATTTCACCTAAACATTAAAACCAATAGCAGCAAATATAAGTAATTTAAAAATATAGAATCAGAGAGAGATCACATAGTCTTCAGTCAGGTCTGTTAGCAACAGCCAGAATACTGAGGTGCATTCCCAGATGGCTTCTTTTCTTTATTTACAAATGATACATCCTTAATCAAAAAATGTAAAAGAAAATGATTTCTTGCCAGAGAGAGACCTTCATTAAAATATCTTTAATGAAAAAAGTTGCAGATAGAAAGCTCTATGAAAGGGTCTATATTTTTCCCCAAGCATCAATTGAGACAAGCTCTTTGCAAAAAGTATCAGAAAAAAAAAAATCATTTTAGGAAACACTTTAAGACAGAGAAGCTTTTATCTGTTGCACCTCTACATGACAACCAGATTCCTCCACCCTCTCAAACTAATAGACTATTGAATGTCTGGAAAATACCTGGGTATTAAAACACTTAAAGACCTGTACATAGATATTGTCATTTCATCCTACAGACAATAATGCTTCAAATACATCCTCTCATCAACACAATTCTTCCACTACTTTCAAGGTAGACACTTTACTAAACAGAAGCTGCCCAATTTTCCTTACCTCCCACCTTGCTCTATTCCAGAAGAAATATTGATCAGTCTTAAAGACTCTGATAACATCTCTACAGTTTATAAAAACATTTTAAGGTCCATTCCTTTCAAAGACCTCAGAGAACATTGGGGAAATGGACTGTCACTTAATATCTTAGAAAAGGAGTGGAAGGCAGCCATGCACAGAATACACTCTAGTTCCATATTATCAACGTATTAGATGTTTAAACCTAAACTATTTTATCGAGCACATTTATCTATTTTAAAATTGTCCAAAATGTTTCCAAGACGAGATTTATCCTGTAAACATTGCAATCTAGCTCCAGCCTCACTGGGCCATATGCTCTGGGTGTGTACCATATTAACATTTTGGACAAAAATCTTTGCATGCTTATCAGACAGCCTTGGTGCCACAATCACTCCTAACCCATTGCCAACTGTGTTTGGTGGACTGCCAGATGGGCTTAAAGTGGAGAAGGACAAACAAACTGTAATTGACTTTACTTCACTAGTAGCATGTAGACTTAGCTTGCTCAACTGGAAGAATCCCACCCCACCACTTTTAAGGCAGTCAGTAACTAACGTTCTATACTACGTGAAATTGGAAAAAATCTAATTCTCACTTTGAGGATCTGTTCAAAACTTTTTTAAAGCATGGCAGGATCTAATCAATAACATTTCAGAATAAGCTTCCATTTCAAGGACAAAAATCCTATTCCTATTTTGTTCCTTTCGTAGGGTAGCTCTGGATGCTGGCTCTCCTCTCTTTCTCTTAGGTCGGGGTTAAATCTTGATTTGTTAAGTTTGATTTAATTGTAGGGCGGCACGGTGGCGCAGTGGTAGCGCTGCTGCCTCACAGTTAGGAGACCCAGGTTCGCTTCCCAGGTTCTCCCTGCATGGAGTTTGCCTCTGGGCACTCTGGTCTACTCCCACAATCCAAAGACATGCAGGTTAGGTGGATTGGCGATTCTAAATTGGCCTTGGTTTGTGTGTGTCCTGCGGTGGGTTGGCACTCTGCCCAGGACTGGTTCCTGCCTTGTGCCCTGGGATTGGCTCCAGTGTGACCCTGTGTTCGGATTCAGTGGGTTGATGGATGGATGGACGTAATTGTATTTGAGCTAATTGTATTTGATTAAAATTAAAATCAATAAAAAATAAATCAACAGCAACTGAGAAAAAACTGTCTAATGAAAAGGCAGCCACTCTGTCATCCCTACAAAACACCATTAACAGTGCACTGTGACACTTTAGTTTCTAAAAACACAGAATGTTCATGAATTATTATCATAAGCTCAAGGTTATTTTACTATGAGAATCAAAAGATAAACTTCCTAACTGAATGTGTGCTCCTGTTTAGCATGGCAAGAATGTTGGGCTTAAGGCCACTTACCTGAGGTCTACAGTTACAAGTGTTAAGTATATCGCATATGTGTGTCATGTAAAGTCTCATCTAAATTTGTTTCATTCCATGTATCCCAAGCTGCAAATGACCTTGTAGTGGAAATAGAAGACTCTGAAAATTAATGGCTGGATATCTTTTTACTACATGAACCTACATATTTTCATGCTTATAGACCTAAGCAAGGTGGCATGATGGTGCAAAGGTGGTGCTGCTGCTGCTTAGCAACATGGAGGCCAGGTCAAACATCTTTGGTGCTCCCTACTTTAAGGTTGCATTATCTCCCCATACCCACGTGGAGAGAGATCAAGTCCAAAGACTTGCAGGTTTGGTCACTGGTGTTGCAAAATTGATCTCAGTGTTTGTGGTGTGTGTGTGTGTGTCAATATGTGTGTGTGTTCACTCTGCAATGGGCTGGTATTGCATCCATGGATTGTTGCTGCCCTTTACCTGCTGCTCGTTGGAATAAGCTTTCACTTCTCTGTCACCCTTCTCATGAAAATGAGTTTAAGAGATGGATAGATGGATGTTTCTAAACATCTGTCATTGGTCACAAATCAGTTATAAGAAACAAAATGTTGAAATACATTTTTTATTATCCATCTATACATTTTTAGATAATGCCTCTTCCATTACAAGAATACAGCAGTCGGAGGTCATCCCAGCAACATGAAATAGAGAGAAGAAACCAGAGATTATAGCAATCTTAATGGAAGATTAAAGAAAAGTGTCCACAATAATACATTACAATATCTAATCTATTGTGTTCTGAATAATAGGTTCATCAAAGAGCAAGGACTGAATGCTTTAAGAACTATAAGAAAGACCTTTATTGGTGCCATTCTAAATACTCTTTTAAATGAATTGAGCATCATTGCTTTATGAAGTTATAAATAGCATTCATCAGGGTTCAGTGTTATGATGGTAAGTGCTTTCCACTGGATAAAGTTTAAAAACATCACTTACTGATTCATTCTTCAACTCCATTGAAGGCAGCTATATTCCAATTCAGGGTTATGGTGCCTGTCACCACAGCATTGAGCATAAGGCCTAACCGTCACTGGTCAGGGCACCAGTAGTGACACAGCAGAGACACGGCACAATCATTCACTCTACTGAACAAACCTGAAGACACCGGTTTAACAAACATGCCTGTACTAATGGAAAATCCATGCGTTCACTGAGAAAACGTGCAAATTTCATAATTGCAGTACCCAGGAATTACTATTAGATAGACTAAATTCAACTCATTTAACACTCTTAACAATCAAACTTTATATTTTTCCAAATTGTGTCTATAATAAACTGTTTCACTAAGTTAAAACATTGCTCTCCTTAAACATTAATAGAATTCAAATTATTTTTCATCCATCATCAGTTGCCTAAATATTAAGTCATTGTAGGGCCACAGTTATACCTGTCAATGGAAGCTTTGTGTATAAAAAAAAACAATGGAAAAGGGATGCCAGCACTTTGGAGGGCACACTCATCCATATATGAACATTACCTTAGATCAAAGAAGACTTGACAATCTACCAAATACAAAGATTACTGAGATGAAATGAGTAAAACCCAAGTGAACCTAGAAGGAGCATGAAAACTCTGCAGAGGCAGCAACTGGGTGCAGATCTGAGCCCATGTCACCTGGAGCTCTAAGACAGCATCAATAAATACTGTGCCAATCAAAACTGAATTGCTGGAAATTGTACACTTTCAAAATATTCTCAGCTTTTATAACAAAATATATTACTATATACGAGAGACGTTCAAAACAATTACACACTTTTTTTTAACAGCACTTTTTTTTACTCTATTTATTAAGAATTTCAAAAACAAATGACATCACTTTTCTACATGGTCATCTTCCTTTGCGATGCAATTTTACCAGCTTACTAACTTTTTAATGCCCAATTATTACTCCTCCCTCCTTAAACCGTTTGCAACAAAAATACAAAAGTGTGGAAAGTTTTTGAATGTCGCTCATACATTCAAGAGCTTACATCAGTGGTTGCGAAGTAACAAAAAGGGGGGAGTGAAGATGTGAAAAAAGAAAACGAATCAAAATTATGAAAAAACATCAGTTGAAACCCAAACAAATTAACTTAAACTACATTCTGATACTAGAACAATAAATACAGAGTTAGATAAATGTCGATAAAAGTTAAGTAGGTATAATAAAATATGCATCTACATTTCAAAAAAATGTCAACGGGGGTGTGATTAAAACTGTTATGAAAACTCGGGTCGCAAATACTTAGAGGTTGAGAAACGCTGGCTTACATTATAATTGGTAGACTCAGGAAATAAAAATCTTCAACTAGAGAGCTGATGACTAGACTATCCTTTCTATATAATAATAATAATAATAATAATAATAATAATAATAATAATAATAATAATAATAATAATAATAATAATAATAACACACTATGCAACTCTTCAGTTCCACCCATGGGGGTAAATGTTAACATTATACAAAGTTATTGTCTGTTTTACCTTCATTTTATCACTCTTTAATTTAATATTGTTTTTCATCAGTATGCTTCTGCTGGAGTATGTGAATTTCCTCTTAGGATTAATAAAGTATCTATCTATCTATCTATCTAATAATAATAATAATAATAATAATAATAATAATAATAATAATATAAATGTGTTAACTTTCTGTTATTATTTATTTATTTATTTATTTATTTATTTATATGTTTTTTCATAAATATCCGTTAGTCTTTAGCATTGTTTTTTCTTCAGAGGCCATGACTGCCCCAGAAGTTTATTTTCTCACTGATCTCTAATAAATACACTTTTTGCCTTCCTGTATACTTTTGCTGACAGAGAGAAACAAGCTTTTCTATGCAGATGTTTTGTGAGCATAATTACCATATTATCATTTTTATATATTATTCAATCGTCTATGGTAAATATTTGAAAGTTCTTTTATCTTTCTGTAAGTGCGTAGTATTTTTATCTCGGTATAAGAATTTTAACACAGCCTTCAATGAAGGTGATTTTTGTAAGAATAAACTCAATTGCATTGAATAGTAGATAAAACATTAGTCAATTGTCGGATGCATTCACAACAGCCATGCATAATAAGAAAGGGGATATTTATCAAATCTTTGGACTGTTGACAACAAGACAGAAAACCCTAATAAATCCTGTGCAGGTGGATACAGGAGGAACACACTAAGCTTACACAGACAGTGATAATGAATTGATTCTGGGTCCGTGTATGTGTAAGACAATAGTGCTAACAACAATGAAATCATGCTACTTGTATTGCGGTGTATGGCATAGTGTAATATATATGTATAAACATATTTTCTAATCCAATTAACTAAATACTGTGTTACAGTAACTCTATTTGCTTTGGGGACAAAGCAATTACCAACAGCATTGCACTTACTTATGCATACAGCCATTCTCACTCATGCCAGCAGAATATGTGTATCCAAAACATTAAGCGCAGGATAAAAGACAAAAGCAGTCCCTGGACGAGGTGCAAGTCCGTCACCAGGTGAACACAACACACACACACACACACTAGGGGAAATTTAATGATGCCAATCTACCTAACCTGCACCAGTCAAGAGGGAAACATACAAAGAAACATACAAAACTCCACACAGGATGTGAACCCAGGTCTCCTTATTGCAAGGCTATATTATATTATATTATCCATCCATCCATTTTCTAACCTGCTGAAACCAAATACAGGGTCACGGGGGTCTGCTGGAGCCAATCCCAGCCAACACAGGGCACAAGGCAGGAACCAATCCTGGGCAGGGTGCCAACCCACCGGGCCAGGACACACACAAACACACCCACACACCAAGCACACACTAGGGCCAATTTAGTATCGCCAATCCACCTAACATGCATGTCTTTGGTTTGTGGGAGGAAACTGGAGTGCCGGAGGAAACCCACGAGACACGGGAGAACATGCAAACTCCACCCAGGGAGGACCCAGGTGCTAAAAATGACAAAGTTTAGATCCATGTATCCTACTCTACAAGTCATGCTACTTAAATGACTTATCAACTGTTTATCAGAATGCATCACTTAAAATAAATTACAGAACATATTCTGTACTCTATTTATAATATACCTTAAATTCTGAAAAAATAAAGCAATAATTCCTAAAATACGTGAATGCTCAAAGGCTACAGAAGGCACTTAACTGTTAAAACAGAATGTTCTTTTTGAAAGGAACCAAGTTTGCAATGATTACAAATATTTCTCTGGAGTATTCATTTAAACATTTATAAAAATCAGTTATTCATTTTTCAATCTCCTTTATCAAGTTCAGGGTCCTGCATGATCAGATGAATCCTATCTCGGTAATACTGAGCACAAAGAAGGAGACAGTGCTGCACTGGTTAGGAGATCATTGAAGGGTCAACTCAAGAACAGAGCCAAACCTACAAAGAGGTCAATTTAGAATTCTCAATTAACCTAAGATGCACATATTTCAAGACGAGGGGATATCTGCAATGTACTCAAAGGAAAACTGACACATAATTAGGAAAAAAATTGTACACTTAAGGGCCTCAAACCCACGAGGGCCTCAAACCCACGACTTTGATTTTACAAGGTTGCACTGTTTCCCTCTCGGCTGCCATGCCTGACTCATGGAAAAGAGGAAAAGAAAAGAAAGAAAATAAAAAAAGAAAGAAAAAAATGCAAAAATGTAAAAGAATGCTTCACATTGTCTTATTAATATGAATAATTAAAATTTTTGAGTGTCTGCTAACTGGAAATAAAATGTATCTTTGGCTCAGATACCATGAAGTTTTAGTTTGAGTGAAAGCCGATGATGAGGATGCACATTTCCCCTTTAGTCTCTGAAGGGTTTCAGGAGATTTTATTTCTACTTGGCAGCTGAAGTCATGGCTGTCTGTATGACTGTGTATGTTCTTAGACTGTAACTCTAGTGTCAGTTCCTGCTTTTGCACAATGCTGACAGAAGAGACATTGGCATCCTTTGATTGTGAATTAAATTAAGCAAATAAGAAATATGAAAAAAATGGCTTGGGATACTGGCAGATTGATGGAAAATACTTGTGAATTTGAAGACATTTTCTTAAAAGGAAGTAAGTTAACTAAGACATTTTTCAAAACTTTTCTCCCAAACCACTGCTCTCTGCCTAAATACAAATGTGGTTAAAGTTTCAAAACTATTTGGGTCAGTGTCCAGCTCATAAAAAAGCCTCTAAAATATGTAAGCAGTAAATAGCTGTTATTTAAACACTGGATACAAAAACACTTTGTGAGAAACATTCTGTTGATTTAAAAATAAAGATTTCTTAATAGTGATGTGTCTAAGCTTACCTGAAGAGATTCATTGTTAATCAAGTCTGTTTTTTGATTGAGAGGCATTGTTTCCAGTCCACTAAGTTCACTTTGCACTTCACTGTGTAGGACAGGTTTGATATATTTGAAGTCGCTTCTCCCTGAATCTGTTGTTAGGCAAACTTCATAATTATAAATGTGACGGAGTGTTCCTGTTCCATCGACATCAGCATATCGGGGTGGATAATATGGGATTACTGGGAGATTTCCATTTGAACAAGCTTTAAAGAGTCTGGACTGTTTCCAGGAGTAAATTTTGAAAGTTATCAAAATAACAATGCATACAAGAAAAAGAAACGACACAATTGCTAAAGCCAGTACTAAATAAAATTTGAGATCACCTTCAGTGCTGGCTTCCTGAGAAAGTTCATTGAATTCCGCTAATGCTTGAGGGAAGCTGTCAGTGACAGCCACGTTCACAGTCACTGTAGTAGATTGGACTGGCTGTCCGTTGTCTTCTACTGAAATAACTAAGGTTTGCCTTGTGGAATCTTTCTCTGTAACTTCTCGAATTGTTCTTAATTCTCCATTATGTGGACCCAGTTTGAAAAGTGACAGGTCAGTGGATTTGACGAGTTTATAAGAAAGCCAAGCATTCTGCCCAGAGTCTTTGTCAACTGCCACAACTTTAGTTACCAGATAGCCAACATCTGCAGTGCGGGGTAGCATTTCTGGACCGGGTGATGCTTTATTCTGGACAGGGAACAGAATCTGGGGAGCGTTGTCATTTTGGTCCTGCACAAAAACATCAATGATTGTACTGGCGGTGAATGGTGGGTATCCTCCATCTTTTGCTATGACAGACACTTGAAAACGCTTCACCTGCTCATAATCAAAAGACCGTACAGCGTAGAGGGTGCCTTCTTCAGAGTTAATGGAAATGTACGATGAAACAGAAATATTTTGAAGAGGAGATTGTTCAATAAAGTAAGAAATTCTACTGTTAATACCAGAATCACCATCATTAGCTTGTAAAGAAAAAAATGAAATTCCTGGCGAATTATTTTCTGTAATGTATGCTGTGTAATGCTGCTTTTCAAATTGTGGTGGGTTGTCATTGACATCAGTTATTTCCAAAGTTATTGTAAGGCTAGATGAAAGGGAAGGCTCACCACCATCTTGGGCAAAAATAGAAATATTATACTGTGAAGTTACCTCTCGGTCGAGAAATGAATCAGTTTCTAAACTGTACAAATTCTTTACAGAAGACTTTAGTTTAAATGGAATATTTTCGGCAATTAAACAAGTGACTTGACCGTTTTTCCCTGAGTCCTTATCCTGCACCGTAACGACAGCTACCACTGTCCCAGGTCCTGAGCTTTCGGGTACTTCACTTGAGACAGACATGACTGAGATGAACGGAATGTTATCATTAGCATCAGTAACGTCTACTATTACTTTACACGAATCTGAGTGGCCACCAGGGTCTTTAGCCTGTACTGTAATTTCATACATTTTGAATATTTCATAATCTAGTGGACCAGTGAGTTTGATTTCTCCTGAATTTGTATTAATTTCAAACAGGTCCCCGCCATTATTTGTAACGTGGGTGACACTGTATGTTATCCGGCCGTATATTTCTTTGTCTGCATCGCTTGCGGAAACTGCAACAAGTACAGAACCTTTTAAGGTATTTTCTACTATAGCCGTTTTGTAAACCTCTTGAGTAAAAACAGGGACATTGTCATTGGCATCCAGAACAACAATTTCAATTTCAGCAGTGGCAGACCGCGGAGGATTCCCACCGTCCAAGGCAGTAAGCAGCAGAATGTGTTCTTCTTGCTTTTCTCGATCTAAGTGCTTTACTAAAAGTAAATCTATTAAACTGCTGCCATCGGATTGCTTACGAATTTTTAAATTAAAATTTTCAGTTGCTGTAAGTGTATATGACAGAAGTGCATTCAAACCCGCATCGCTGTCGGTCGCACTAAGCAGTGAAAAACGGGCTCCGGGCATCGATAATTCACTGATTTCTAATTTAATATTCTTATTTGGAAATATGGGGTCATTATCGTTCACATCAACAATCTCAACAGTAACTTGATAAAATTCAATGGGGTTCTCAAGCACTATACGGAGATTTAGGGCACACAATGTAATCTGTGCGCAAAGCTGCTCCCTGTCAATTCTCTCTTTAACCACTAAAGTGCCTTTATTTATATTCAGTTCAAGGTATTCCGGACCCCCTTCGGTAAAAATACGAGCACTGCCGGTTTTAAGTCTTTTAATGTCTAACCCCAGGTCTTTGGCCACATTTCCTACAAGAGATCCCGTTATCATTTCCTCCGGTATTGAGTAACGAACCTCTCCTTCAACTCGAAGTGCACAAAATGTAAAAACAATGAACAGCAGTACCTGCCCTTTACGAGTCCGCAATGTCTTATTCCAAACCAAAGAAGAGCAAAGAAACTCCATGATCTGCGCAGTTATTCCTGGATTTTGAACATTGCAGGTAGTATTTTTCAAGTCAAGTGGCTGCTGAGTTATAATATAATTTTAAATTCTCCTTGATTGTTGTCGGAATGAGCTGTAAAACTGTATCCACGTCCCCTCTGTCTGTGTACTGTAGTGAGCTGCGGCTCTGTGTGACACTCTGAGCTGATCGGGGGAGGGCCGCCTGCATCATCGCGCAGGAAAAATCTCCTCATTGATCAACAGCGGCACTCACAGTCGAAAAGAAATAAATGCAAACTAAAATTGAAGAAAATACACCACAATTGCTGTCATTTTGATGACAAGAAACGTTAATCAAAATACTTTGGCAGTTATTTAGCAGCAGGTATGCCTATGCTTGTGTTTAATTTCTTATAATCATCACCTACAAATATTTTAAATTGTTGCTGTCTTTAAAAATAGCACTTGGCACTAAAAGAGACAAGTAACACTGGATATCTGGTAGTGAAAATGCAAAATAACCGAAAGGGAATTTAATTGTTTTTTTTTCGATCTCCTATACTTCCTCAAATTTAAGACGCCTTTATTGTACTGGTGCTACCAAAATTTTAAATGTACAGCAGTAAAAATTTTATTGAGAATATATTTAATAAACAAAGAGGACAGGAATTAAGGTCATACTTTTAGGATGTGAAGATATCCCTCTTTGAGCATAGAGCAGCTCCCGGCAGTCTGCCAGTTTATGGAAGCCCACATACGTTTTTGCATTTTGCTTTTACCTGTTTTTTTTTAACTGAATATTTGATAAAAAATAATGAGCTATAAGGGAAATTGTAGTGATTTATTTTTTCCTTCAATAATTTGCCAGGATAAGTGGGTTACGAATTTGGAAGTATGGATGTTTGTTCATTTCACATAAAAAAAAAAAAAAATCAACGTACATTTTACAAAGTGAAAAACTTTAAAAATATAACCTTTTGAAGCTGTAAGTTCATTGAATCAATAAGCAGGGACATTTGCATGTATTATGTACTTGTTTGAAAAACTGTGAAATATTTTCAGAAGAGTTTGTAATGCTGCTTAACACAAAATGATATTCTAGACCATACGCAATCATTGTTATATGTAGATGTTGTTAAATTTATAACGCATGCTCATCAGACATTCTCAAATCTTAGCATCAATGTTTTTTTTTTTTTTATTTTTCACTGCTGCTCTTTACTTTTCATGGCCATTTAAACTGCACCCCCAACAGCAGTGGGCATTAGACAGTAACGTAAAACTGAAGTGAAGCCACTCCACTGTCACTCTTAAAAATAAAGGTGCCAGAGTGATTCTTTGGTGTGATGTCTTAGGGGAACCATTTTCTGTTCCCGAAAGACCCATCCTCATGAATGTTACAGAAAGAACCTTAATTTATTTAGATCCATAACTGGCTCCATATAGTAAATGACCATGAAGAGATGGTAGAAGATTTGCGAAATACCAATGGCTCATGATTTTAAAATGACAGTTACTGCACACAATGACACAAACAAAGTCCAAGTTTTCTTAATGTGTTAGTGTCCTTACACCATACATTAAATATTTCATTTGTATCTCTCCATTTTCGAAAGATTTTCAAAGCATGAAGAACCAACATTATATATGAAGAATTCTTCCCAGAAAGACAAGGTACTTTACTATACAACCCAGTAAAGAACTGTACAATGCCATTAAAGAAGCAATGTTTTTAAGAGTGTAGGTCATAATTACATAAAATGTTATGTTCATCGCAGTATGGCAGAAGTAGCTAATCATTCTTACCACAGTTGTTTAAACAGTAGAAGGCTGTTCACACAAATACAGGCTGAAAATGTGAACTCAGACTGATGGTAGCCCCGGATGGAAGCTGAGCAAGAGTGAAGGCAGAAACACAATGTTCTCTGTCAGTGAACCATTCATCATATCATCTAATTCATTAGGTTTTGTGTGCCGCTTAAGGTGGAAAAAGTTGAAGTCGATCCTGTATGCATCAGGAACAAAGAAGAAACTAAGGAGATGTCAGTATGTTAGGAGGGACACTCATGCACACCCTGGCATGTACACATTTATGTGCCTTGAATGTCTCTGGGATGATGAAGAAAATCAAATCACATATGTACAGAATTCTACGGAGCCCCTGAGGGGACATTGTGCAATTTTTTTTCTGAGGATTTTTCTGGTGCGCACCAGATAGTTTCAAGTGAGCACCAGATAGTATCAAGTGCGCACCAGATAGTTTCACGTGAGCACCAGTTAGTTTCAAGTGCGCACCAGATACTTTAAAGTCCGCACCAGTTAGTTTCAGGTGAGCACCAGATAGTATCAAGTGAGCACCACATAGTATCAAGTGAGCACCAGATAGTTTCAAGTGAGCACCAGATAGTATCAAGTGCGCACCAGATAGTTTCACGTGAGCACCAGATAGTATCAAGTGAGCACCAGATAGTATCAAGTGAGCACCAGTTAGTTTCAAGTGCGCACCAGATACTTTAAAGTCCGCACCAGTTAGTTTCAAGTGCGCACCAGATAGTTTCATGTGAGCACCAGATAGTATCAAGTGAGCACCAGATAGTATCAAGTGCGCACCAGGTAGTTTCAAGTGAGCACCAGATAGTTTCAAGAGCGCGAATGATACTTGCGCGTGTGCACCAGAAACTATTCCATGCGCACCCCTTGATACTGTTACGGGCCTCACATATGGGCTTTGTATAGGGATTATAAGATATTAAAAAAATATCTGTCAGTGCACAGTTTCACGTATAAAGTTCATAATGGAGAAAGGCATTTTTGAATTTTTAGAGTCGAGAAACGTTGCAAAAGAAGACATACAGAGACTCAAAGACGACAAGGTAGGTCAATTTGCCTTGGCAACTACCGATACTTTTAAAATAATGGATTTTTAAGCAGAACTGTATACTTTTTAGTATTGACAGAAATGTAGACAACATCAGTGTTTCTCAACCACTATTGACTTGCTTGACACGATCTGCGATATTTTTCCTGTTCTTACTCGCGCTCGCTTCACTTAGAGGTACAAACTCCACGTGCTTTTTAGTTACATTTTATTTACCGGTTGAAATCACGCTCGTTTTTCCAAAGGGGTACTGAGACCATAAATGTACCGGGTTAAATTACACATAATAGCTAAAAGTTGTTAGTACAGTACCTTCAGAGAATTTTTGGTTTGATTAAAATACTGACAGTTTTTACGCTAACCCCTTGCTTTGCGCTTTTTTTCGCGACTCACTCAGCTAGGTTAGTTTATCGGGCTCTTGTTCAGAAAGCGGACGCCACTTGGTTGTTTCACAATAATTAAAATTAGGCATATAGGTAGGTTTCACATTCCTGTTATCATTTTAGCCCTATAATAGTGACTTAACATCAGGGACCTATTTTATTGACCTTAAGGTTAGTGTTTGGGCAAGGAGAAGGCCGTCTCAAGTGGCGCCCGCTTTATGAACATGGCCCACTTTATCGACACAGTCAGAGACCTACACTGAATAACACGGGTCAATTTTAAAGTTGTTAATTAACAGACATACTGGCCCGGACTTTTTCCATAATTCTCGCAAAGATGCTGGGATAAAAACTGAGTCCCCACAAGCCCGAACGTTAAAAAGCCTGAAAAAGGGATAGATGGAATTAGTTTTATCTGTTCATCATTATGTGGCAGCAAAAGCCAAAGTGCGACCTTGTCTCCAGCATTTGAAAGACAAAAATTTGTATACATTTACACCCTTTATTAGAATAATGGATCTATCAGATTTAAAACCAGCATTCTGAAACTGTGAAGGCAGCTCCAGTCACTGACCTACACATGTCACAATTGTTGATTGCTTAAAAGTCTTTTTATACTTGTTCCAATGTTTAAATAAATAGGACAACAGCTCAACTTGAACTCGATGGTAAAGTAAATGAGTAGTTAATGATTTTGCAACATATATAGTTGTATATAGCCCAGTTATTTGTTGATGGTGACAATGGTAATTTTATAAAATTTAGAGTTTTTTTTTCATCATAAAATTCTTCATTTTGTTATTTTTCTCATATACTGTTGAAGGCACTGCTTGAATTGCGATTAAATGCATATACTGTATTGTGCATTTTATTGGGCACATTTGTATCATATACAGTGCATCTTTGTTGTTATAGTAATATCTAACATTATTGTTTATGCATCTGTTCTCACATAGAACTGACATTTACTCATTTGCAGTGCTATTGCTTGATATGTCTGCAGCACAGTGCCTTGAACAGTAAACAGCCCCTGTATGTCACTGGGTAGGTTCACGCATTGCAAACACAGCCAGTGACAATGCCGGAATTAGGTTTAAGCTCCAGAAGATTCATCTTCTAAACATGCTTATCCAAAGCAAGAGTGTTGGAAAACTGGAGTCTATCCCAGAAATTATTGTGTAAGGCAGGAACAATCCCTGGATAAGGCGCCAGTCCATTGCAGGGTAAACACAAAAACACACACCAGGGCTAATTTAACATCAGCAATACACCTAACCTTCATGTCTCTGGACCATGTTAGGAAACTGGAGTATTCTGGGGACACTCAAATGGAAACAGGGAGATCATGAAAACTCCACACTGGGAGCACCCAGGACACAAACTCAGGTCTCCTTACTGTGAGGCAGAAGGACTACCTCTGCATCACTGATGTTTCTAAAAAGTGTCTGCTCCATGAGGTTGCCATATTTCTAAATGTTATTACTAATAAAGCATTAAAGATAAACTGATACTTTATTTATACTAATGGTAATGAGGGGAAATTATGTGTTTCTTCCTGGGGATTTTACTGGTATATGTAATAATAATAGTAATGGTTGTTACCCGCAACACCCCTGATGAATTTTCTGCTTGTGTGTGTATGATTGTACATTGCAATGGCGCGTCATCCATAGTTATTGCTTCCTACTGTATGTTGCTATTAATGCTGCTGAGATCATTACTGGCCCATTGTAACTTTATAGTTTTTGAATGTAGTAATAGGAAGGTAGGAATAACTATATTTTGGCAATTGAAATGTATAACATATTTTCAGTATTCAGAAAATATTCTATTCTTGTTTCTTTTTAATAAATACAGTATGTTATACAATACTATGTATAGCTGTGTAGTTCTATTCTTGTTAAAATGGCAAGAGTAGATACCCAAAATTATCTGTATGTTATAATTTAGACCCTTTTGTTCAGTGACAAAGGGAAATTTGGATCTGAGCACTGTGTTCTCTTTAGTGTCTTCTAATCTGGTTATTAGGATAAAGGGTTTTTGACAAACTTTTAATTTATTATTTTGTTAAACTCTCCTAATCCAATGAAATGGTGGTAGGACTTGTTGCAGCACTGGCTTAATGTAGGAACCAACTCTGAATGGGTTTCCAGTCCACTGCAAGGTACATCAATCCATTCAATCACATTTAATGAAATTTGAAGACTTAATGGAGCGAAATAAGCTTTGCTATGTTTGCGTTGTTATGTTCTGTATTAATCATATAAGGGATGTAATTTTTTCTGTATTTTTACATTTGGTTATTAAAAGCAACATTTATTATTCAGTTTTACACAGATACTTTAACTTTAAGACCTGCAAATTAGATTTGGAAAAATTTACAACACAGAAGTAAAGTATGCTTCACCTCTTCAGATTCTGTATAGTAAGTGGGTTAGTAGTTTGTGTGAGTAAACTTTTGCATTGCATTAGCTGTTTCTTCTAGCGGAGTACACCCCTAAAACATCCATCTGAATGAATGCAGATGTCATTTATTTGCTTTAACATTGCTAACTAACTACTTTTGAGAGGATGAAATTATTTATTTATTTTTTATTTTTTATTTTATTAATTTTATTACAATCCATAAAGCAATCAAGTTTTTACAAAAAGAAAAATTGAGTTAAGAACAGATCGATCCCCACTCCTGAGAGGATGAAATTAGAACAGCAGCACTCGCATAGCTTTATGGTGGTAGGTATGGTTTTAATGCAGTTGTATCAAGAACAACAGCATTGCTGTAACTGCTGTTTTGTCCTACCATCTAAAATACCCTTTCAACAGTAGTCCTGTGGTGAGATGCTAATTTTGATTGGGGCTTAAGAATGGCTACCACAAATTATGCATGGCAATAAGTCTGGTATGTTCTGATTTGAGTAGAGTAGATGTTTCTAAAAAGTGGCTGCTGAGAGTATGCTAAAGTAGAATAGGCCACAGCAAAATCCTACTGTGAATTGTTCATGGCATACACTATACATGTAAAATCAACTAGCTTTATTGTCATATCATCAATACACAAAAAATAAATACTAGGTAAGTGAATAGATAGTAATCATTTTCAACAAGTAATAAATGTATTGCATATAAATAAATATAAATACTAGACGCAGATTTGAGGGCAAGGGGCTAGCACAGAGTTCAGAGTCTGGCCCCCAAGGGTAGAATCTGATATAGTATCTAGCAGAACTGGTTTGGATGCTCATTACCTTCTGTCAGATGGGAATGGGACAAAGGGACCTTTAAAACAATTAGACTTTAAAACAGAATGACTTTTAAACACCAAATAATTGCAGCAAGATATGTGTTTTCATGATTTTTTTTCTCATTGCAGATTGACATGAGTGTCATAACTGTCATGAGTGATGAAGAACTCAGAGCATATATCCCCAAAATGGAGATTGTATTGCAGTGAGAGCTTTTTGTCATCAGAACACTGCTCTAGGTGCCAGTGGGGGAGAATCAACTGCAAAATCATTGATCCTGCAAAGATTAAAGGCAAACTTTAAAAAAGCAGCAGAAGAGGTTACTGATAACAAGTATATATCGAAAAGATCATTTGCCTTTGGAAATAAGTATGCATCAAAAGATAATCGCCGTCTGGAAATGGGGTGGTTGAATTTCCAGGATGGAGAGTATCACCAAATACGAACAAAAAACGGAGGAGGAACAAGACACCTGGCTGCCAAAAAAAATACAACAGTTGAAGAACTTCTTGGTGTTGGGAAGCAGCTGTTTTTCCCAAAAGGCATTTCTTCAAAAGGGTCTGCAGATGAATTTGTTTTTGAAATTCGTGACTTTGCTCAAAATATTGTGTTTCCAGAAGTCACACTGTGTCAGCTTTATGAACAGAGTAAACTACGAATGTTACGCCTATATCTTTGTTCAAAGAAAACAGATATTGATGAGCGCTAGCCCTTGTCATTTCTTCAGATACAGATTCTGACTTTGTGCCTGATGGGTCAACCCAGATCAATTTGAGAAAGGTATGCAGTACACCCTATATCCTAAATGTTTATCACAAGACCTGGGCTCAAATTATATTGGAAGTGTTTGTGAAAAATAATGGGATAATACTACAGTACATATTTTTAAAAGTGCTTTCACACTGCTGAATACTTAGCACTAATGTGTTTTCTTAAAAGGCCAGTGTAATGAAAAGAAAACCAAAACTAAGAAAGCAGAGCTATGTTCGAGTTGATGAAAAGATTGATGGTCATTCCCATGGAAACATATCTTCAGTTCTTGAGATGGATGAATCACAGCACAAAGAGCAGAGTGTGGTATGCATAGTAGGTTTTCATTGAACGTTCTTCAGATTTACATACAGTATCTCCAGTTCAGCCACTAAAATATATGATCTCTAAGCTTTATACTTTCTAAGATGTAAAGTCTGAATTTAAGCTGTTAATTTCTTTTTGTAGTTCTGTAGCTTTACATTGTGGAAGTACATTGTAATTGAGGGTTATTGGTATTCTTTTGAATAGGTCACTACAGTAAAAAGGAAATCAGTAAGAAAGATGAAGTGGACAGATAATAAAGTGCATGAAAATTATGATGGTAGTGGTCATGGAAGAATATCTTCAGATACTGACCATGATGAATGCCCACATGAGCAGCTGAGCAGGGTAAGGTATAGTCTGATTTCATTTTTGCTAATATATATATAGTATGATCAGAACAGGAACAACAAGCTCTTTGTTTGTGGGATTATGTACCTAGTGCTACCCAAGGTCATGCCTCTAATTGTTGTTACTACTGATGTGGAAACAGGATATTATTACTTTAAATAATAAGAGAGTAAAATGTGTTTATATCTGTCTGTGCAGTTTGTATCCAGCTCGCCTATTGATAATTCTGACAAACTTGAAATTGCACTTGCTATTGACACATCATTGGAAGATCCTGAGATTCAGTTTGGCAACATGTATGATAACAGTGAGAGTGCTCTTATGTCTACACTTTCATGGCATTTCCCAGATCAGGTATGTAGGTTACTTTCTTGAGTTTCAGAAAAACTTTGATAAGTCAACTCTTTAATATTGTTTATAATAGCATATGCTATGGTCAGTTCAACTTTTAGTATCTGTAATTGTCCTACATTCAGTGTAGGTTGCACAATGTTAAAATCAGTAATGTCAGTCATTGTCTAACCTGCTATATCCTAACACAGGGGTCTGCTGAAGCCAATCCCAGCAACAAACCCCAGGCAGGACACACACACAAGGGACAATTTAGGATCACCAATGCACCTAACTTGCATGTCTTTGGACTGTGAGAGAAAACCAAAGGAAACCCACACAGACACGGGGAGAACATGCAAACTCCACGCAGAGAGGACCCGGGAAGTGAACCCAGGTCTCCTAACTGCGAGGCAGCAGCGCTACCCACCGCACCACCGTGCTACCTATATTTTATTTGGAATGGAACATTTGTACCCCCCATCCCAAAAAAAATAAATTAAAAACCCACTTGTCTCTAATTTACAAGTGAATATTCTGATAAATCAAGCACACTGATAAACCTAGTTATACTACTAACTGCATTGTATTATTGTAGTTAATAATCAATGCCTTCTTTTACAAATTGCACTGCTTGATGTGATTTTAAATATGAATTATATTATTGACCTATTATGTTAAGTAGATTTATTTTTCTTTGCTTCCCGGTCCAGAGGTACAGCACATTGCATTTATGAATAAGTATAGAATAAGAAATGTCCCAGTACTAAACGGAGAACACCAAAATTTTGTTGCCATATTTGATATGTTGTACCATGTAGGCTTTGCTCTTATCCTGTTATATGTCATATCAAGTCTAATACAATATTTGTCTTGCAGGAGTTCATAATGAATGATCAACAATTACCTGTGGCTTCAACAGATGAACCAGCTAGGGATGAAAGTATAAAAGAGGTCCAGAAAATAAAAATAAGACGTGTAAATATAATTCAAGATATGAAGATAAGGAAGATAAGGAATGGCAGGCTGTTGGCAGAATATGGTGTAAAGGTTATGTGGACCATGGTATTATACCTGTCAGACTTTCACAAGCATTTGTCTTTGCCTGTATTCAGGGAATTGATGCAGTGGATGAAAGCCTATTGATGTCATCCTTTCTAAAATACTTGTCTTCAGCAGAGCAAGAATGCGTTGAGAAGGCATTACAGGGCAACATGGATGAAATTAATAAGGAAGACTTAATTGACCTCTTCACAAGAATGGGAGCTCACATCCTGCCTCCACAAGATAATATGCAGTCTGCCATTTTGACAATGGCTCACAAAGTTTTATTGCAAGAGCCAAAATTCATCATTGATTGCTTCATATCTGTTAGAGCAGTCATGCACTGTAATCTGATAAATAAAGAAAGCATACTGAAGCTGTATGAGTCAAAGAAGGCAACAAACAGGAAAGTAGCACAAATTTTAAAACCATCAAAAGAATTCTTGAGCCAGCATGAGCAAGTAGTCTTAAATCATTTACTGCGCTATGTGCGAAGTGTAGACCAGAGAAGACTTGAGACCTTCTTGAGGTTTTGCACAGGCTCAAATGTTATGTGCAAAGAGAAAATTGAAGTAGCATTCAATAATTTGTCCGGTCTTAGTCGAAGGCCTGTAGCTCATACTTGTGGAGCAGTTCTTGAGTTGCCATGCACCTATAATTCATATCCCGAGTTTCGTACAGAATTCGACAATATTCTGTCTGGCAATTGCTTTGCAATGGATATATTGTAGGCATACACACTGCATAAAATGTGTATTTTCAGGTGTTCTTTTTTTTCTCTTTTAGGTCACTATTCCAAGGTTTGGCAGTGCGGAGCCAAGTACTATGGAATATTATGTAATGTGGGACAGTATTTAGATTATGTAGCAGAGACCCTGAATGATAAAACACATTCATTAATTCAACAAATACATTTCTTACTTAGAGTGGCTTTGGTATTTTATTTTACTTCAACTAAAAGAAGTACACTAGTAAGAATCCGCTGAAAATACTGTAGAAAGGAAATTGTTACCTATCACGTAATGTCCCATTATTGCAGAATCCACCCTACCTCTGGAGATGTATAATAGCACCACACATGATCTTTAAATTCAGTTTTGGAATTATACCACACAAGCAAGTTGTCTGACTTATCTAAAATGTTTCAGAGTGAATTTGTATACTATACCACAAAAATATTTTGATAAAGGTCCACATACATTAATCAAGAATTGTTTTTTGAATCTTATAGAAGGATCTGCTGTTTGATACATTGACTGTTTTCTCTGTTTTTCTAAAGAGGTATTTAGGAAATTGCATAGGTTCTAGATAATGTAGAATACCTGGTTCCTGAGGTTTTGAGCTTTGAGTTTAGCAGTTTTGTATTTAATGGACAAGCCATTCATCCAAAAATTGAAAGTGAAGTTATTACATATTGTATAGTTGAAAATATATTTTCCTTGCAATAGTGCTGTTCATTGAAAATGTTTCAGTTTGCACTGCTGCTGTTTTACAATTTGGTGAGAAGTGCATAATTTTGTAGCTGATGTAGAGATTTATAAAGGCAAATGATTTATTGTGTGAATGTTATGTTTTATAGTACCTACTAATTAAACACTTTTGAACAACTGTTTGTGGTATGCTTCTTCTTCAGGGTCTTACAAATTTCATTACATGCAAAAAATGTTCTTATCCAAATTCAATTTATTTCTTAAAAATTGTATGCCAGTATGTTTACATGTGCATTTTGCATTAATGTGGATTGGAGATTAAAGATGATAGTTCAGAATTGCATTTCTGTTAAACCTGAATGCAATTTCAGAGTGATGCTCTTATAACATTTCTCAATTGTATGTATAAATCTAATGCTTCATAGGTGTCTTTTGGGAAAGCCAGTTGCATTTCCACCATGGTAATATTACAGAGCTCATAAACATCAGGGTCACATGGAACTGTTGATCGAAATATGCAAGCTCTTTTACACAGCTGAAGATCAGCTTTGTCTACAGGAGACAAAAAGTTTTCAGTCCCATATAACTCCGGCATCAAGTACATGATGTTTGGACGACCGCTGGGATAATATGTGAATTCCATACTTGCACAGTCTGATCAAGTTCATCCTATTAAAAGAATGTAAAAATAAACCAATTAGCTAAAAAGCATTACCACTTGTATATCTAAAAAAAAATAGAATTTATTCATTGGTACACAGGCCTTTTACCCTTTATAAAATTACATTTACTTATATTTTTCTTAAAAACATTTGGAAATGACAGGCAAGATAATGGAGTAGGATATACATTGATGATGAACATGTGGCTATAGCTGCAGAAATTGGGCAGTGGAAAATTGCTTTGTGAAGCCAAGTTAAATGGGTGGAATATTTACTCTGTAAACTGTAGTGTTTATAAATATCTATTATAAAAAAAAATCTTGGGTTGAGACATGATTTTCTCAGAGACGCTTTAACGTCCCACGAGACAAGGCAGTGAGGCGAAAGGACAGCTGCTGTACAGGCTTTTAAATTTTCGAAGCATGGTGCAACATGCAGATTACACAACACGGCACAAGCAGCAGCACAAAGCCAGCTGATCGAGCATAGAGGAAGTAAAAAAATGTATTTGTTTCCCATTGTATCACCATTTAAGAGGGGGTTTCTGAGGATCAACCACATCTCCTTAGCTTGCATTCAGCCCCCCTATTCACAACGTGAGAGGCAGAGACGCGAAGTGGTTGGCAGGGGTTTTTGGGGTGATGGCTTGAAAGGAAGTGGGAAAGCAAAGCAAGTTAAGCAATTGAATCCAAGTGCTATATCAAGATAGAATATGACAAAAAGCACTGGATAATGTTCTTGTACAGCAGTGTAATTGAATGTGGCTGTAGAGAAAAGCTATCAACTCTGTGTCTGAGTCTTGTTTTAATTATTTTAACTATTTAGAAACATCACAATGCCCATGGCCAGTCCAAGCCATTTTGGATATTAGACAAGGTTCTATTCTAGCCCCCAACTTGCCCTAAAATCCTAATACCACCCCTGATTTCATAGTTTACACTCTTAAAATCAATGGTTCCAATGTGACACTTTATTGTATTGTGTGCATGGTTCCTTGTAGAACCATTCTTGAAACAAAAGCTATTTTATTCTGTGAGTGTTTTTATATTAAATTTTTTTATGGAATTTGAAAATGGCTCCTAATATGCAGACAAAACTGAAATCTTTAATGTATAAGTTATTTGTCTAGCAGGATACAACAGATCAAGAAAACCTGAATTTAACCTCTGGTATTGCATGCAGCAAGAGTCCTTTTGAAACCATAAATCCTTTCAGATTTGAAAAATCTGTTATCATCTATTCATGGTTATTTATGAAACCTGTTACAGATCTAAATAAATAAAAGTTCTACCAACCAGAATAAACTGGATTTATTAAATGTGAAATGTGAAACAAAGTATCTTACATAAAAAGCAATAATAAAATACAATACATAAAATACAACCCTCAAATGCATATACCATACTCAAAGATTGTCAATAAAGGATAACTGATTATTGAATTCAATGAACAAAACGGTGGCGCAGTGGTAGCGCTGCTGCCTCGCAGTTAGGAGACCGGGTTCGCTTCCGGTCCTCCCTGCGTGGAGTTTGCATGTTCTCCCCGTGTCTGTGTGGGTTTGCTCCGGTTTCCTCCCACAATCCAAAGACATGCCGGTTAGGTGGATTGGCGATTCTAAATTGGCCCTAGTGTGTGCTTGGTGTGTGGGTGTGTTTGTGTGTGTCCTGCTGTGGGTTGGCACCCTGCCCGGGATTGGTTCCTGCCTTGTGCCCTGTGTTGGCTGGGATTGGCTCCAGCAGAACCCCGTGACCCTGTATTTGGATTCAGCGGGTTAGAAAATGGATGGATGAACAAAACTATTTACAGAAAGATGCTAAATTGGTGCTAATGTTTGTGTGTGTGTATGTGTGTGTTCACTCTGTGATGAACTATCACCCTATCCAGGAATTGTTTCCTGCCTTGCACCCTACACTTATTGGGATAGGCTCCAGCTTCTCCACGACCCTGGCCAGGATGAAGCAGGTTTGAAAATGGTTGGATGAATGGACAATACTTGAGGGTAAACAAAGCAGGTTTGATAAAAGGTTTTAAATGTTGTGAATAAAAAGATAAATGCAACAGTACCATCTACATATTTAATTAAATGAAGACAAAGCTATCTGAAACAAAGGAAGTAAAACAATAATAATAAAATAATCATATTTATATAGTTCAAATTATGCAAGCAATAAACCAGTACAGTAAATTACACAACATACGCTACCAATGAATGAGAGCAAAATCATATAGTATTTGCAGATTTTAAAAAAAAAACTGTCAGAGTTTAAACACTTACTGAGCTCCATTCTATAATTTAAGGATTTCTCGAAATGGATATAACCGCAAGATTGCCAAACGGTTACAAAAATTGGTTGCATATGATTTAGCATGTGAATGGTACAGCACTGGGTCAGCGTCTGGGAGTGCCTGGGATAGTGCTCACAAGTACCTGTTCCTTTTGATTCAAATGCTAGCTAATTTACTATTTATCATTTGAAACATTATACCCATCTGTCATTTATTAAACACAGCACTGTGTTTTGATAACTGTTTAACGTGGAGCATTTGTAACTCTTGAAGCCAACGGTACAGCCCAAATATCCAGTTATACTTGTTTTTTTCGAATACCGGTAACGTGTTACGACCGGTGCTTTAAACTAATCCAGGTGATTGTTCATTTTGCATGAGCCCGGTCCAGCGGATACATTCTTTTAAATGCCTTTGAATCATTTGTTTGGATATATTCAGCTAATAACTTTTTTTGGCATCATCTTAAATAATAGCTGTGCTGTTTCTAGCTGTTAGTTGGATACCATAGTTGCTGTCATCGCCCACTCTGTAAGACATAAACAATCTATAAGTTGTCTACAACACTCTGTAAATGCATTCAATTGTAAACAGCTTCTCTTTGTGAAAGCAACATTTCTTCCATGCATATTGGACTAAAAACTTAGAAGGGTTTCTTTTCTTCGCAGCTATCACATCTCATGTGACATCACTAAACTATCATATACATTCTTCAGGCACACACATTACACCCACTGTAATTATTGCGGCTTTCTGTCAAAAAAAGTAAAGTGTTCTAATTTAAAAATGCAAGTGATTAGTTCACTCATGTCACAGAAAATTGGTTGTGTACATTCTAAAGGACATATACAAGACAAAGTATTTCATGTTAATTATCTTACCTGGACAATTCCCATGAAACAAAACTGAAGAATATTTTTATCTAGAAAGCATCCATCAAACATGCCATTGTCCTTCAGATCAGTGAACAAAGAGATGAAGAATTCCATTGACTCCCTCCTTAGAAGTCCCCACCAACTTTCTATTCGTTGATTGGCAGTGCTGGCTCCGTCCAAGTAGCTGCCAATGGCACTCCGTACATTTGTATTACAGCGGAGAAACCTTTGAAAATCTCTGATGTAAACATTTTCAGTACCCAAATCTCCTCTGGCTATTTTAGGACAACCTCCGAGTCTTTCTACAGCTTCCACAAAGTAGCCTCCCACAATTTTTGGATTACTGCTTGTAGTAAATGCATTCAACCAAATAATGTTTCTGGAAAACCCATCAATGCAACCATTTATACAAATACCAAATGGCTTAAGTTTGTCATAAGAATCAAAATGCCATATATAGTTTGGTCCTCTTGCAAAATAGTTACGCCGATGGAGTCTTCTGGCTTTTCTAAGACAAACTCCTCTTGGATCTAGTGCCTTCAATATCAGACGAACATCTTCCTTCTTCACTTGTAAACCATTTCTTTGACATTTTGCATGCATCCATCGGTAGCCATGAAGCTGACCTGAACTTTGCAATTGTTGCTGTATAAATGTAATAATTTCCTCAATGTTGCTGTAGACCTTACGACGAAATAGACCTTTAGACTTCAATATACGTTTTAAATGCCTTTCAGTGATAATGTATGCATGACAAACTGCAAGAACAAACACTATCTCTTTGTGTTTAAGACCAAGCTGAAAGTATACTTCTATAAAGTCTCCAATTTCCATTTTTCCTAAGTGCAACTATAAAACACAACTAATATGCATCACAAATTATGCCCCTTTCAGTTACTGTGCGGTTAAAAGTATCTGGTGCTCACTTGAAACTATCTGGTGCTCTCCTGAAACTATCTGGTGCTCACTTGAAATTATCTGGTGCTCACTTGATACTATCTGGTGCTCACTTGAAACTATCTGGTGCTCACTTGAAACTATCTGGTGCGCACTTGAAACTATCTGGTGCGCACTTGAAACTATCTGGTGCGCACTTGAAACTATCTGGTGCTCACTTGAAACTATCTGGTGCTCACTTGATACTATCTGGTGCTCACTTGAAACTATCTGGTGCTCACTTGATACTATCTGGTGCTCACTTGAAACTATCTGGTGCGCACTTGATACTATCTGGTGCTCACTTGAAACTATCTGGTGCTCACTTGAAATTATCTGGTGCTCACTTGATACTATCTGGTGCGCACTTGAAACTATCTGGTGTGCACCAGAAAAATCCCCAGAAAAAAAATTACACCATGTCCCCTCAGGGGCTCCGTAGAATTCACATACCAGCACAGGGAAAATCTGTAAAATAAATGCTCAAACTGACTTTGTTGATTTTTTAAATGAAATCTCTGGAATTATAAATCAACTGCACTAACTATTGCACATCTCTGCTGTGGTACTCAGTTTCCAAATCTTTAATGGTGCACAATAATATACAATATACAATAATATACAATAATCCTTTCAGGACATCTGCAAGACTGTGCCTCAGTGGGTACTATATATGTACAATGAATACATTTTTTTGTCACAACATTTGCATATATGGTGAAAAACATACGTAAAATATGACATTAGATATGTGACAACAGAAAATTAAGTGTTGAATTTCACTTAAAAGCGAGAAAAACTGCATCTCCTCAACTTTTGAAAAATCACCAATGGTGAAAATTAAATGTTTTCACAATTACTACAGATTCTTAAAGCACTCTTAAACTAGTTTCATTCTTATACGCCCTAGAGAGAAGCCACTTGGAGAACATCTGGATTCCACACAAAAGACATTCCAACAGGTAACCAAACCCACTTTCAGGTGTCGTTCTATCCACTATGCCACTAATGTCACCCCTTGTTACAAACAGTAAGTTCTATTTGTTTTTCAAGACAAAAAATATATATAGTATGCATAGAAAAGAAGAAGACAGCAAATACTGTATCTTTATCTCTCTCACATTTATCTTTTTGAATAATGTTATTTAGACCAGTGGATTACAGTTAAAAGGCATTTCAACTGCATTTTTGATTGTGAGCTACAGTATGTAACTGACTGCACCGCCACAAAGTCGTGTTGCTATCATGAACAATTAAATGGACAACAACCATGCTGACAAGATCATTTAACCATGAGGTTACTTTACTGGCAATCCAATTATTAAATGTAGAAATTGAAAAAATAAAACTAGAAGACAGAACTTCTGAAAAATAGGTACCATACCTATATCAGGTCAGGTCATGCATATAAACATTTTCAAAGCGGTTTTGAATGCTAGTATGTTCATTTGTTTGCACAGTTGGATGAAAAAATGGACAGTATGCCAAATCAGAGTAAGTTATTTTTTAATACAAAAGTTAATGTAGCTAATACAACAAAATGTTTAAATGAAATTATTTTAAAATGCAGTATTTTAGGAATGTCTGATGATGACCGAAGAACACAGTGGCTGCAGTCTTTTCTCCTTGCCACTTCTTTAATCAGTGACTTGTTTTTGCTGTTTAGATTACTTCTTTTCACTTCGTTTAAAGCGTCTTGTGCATTAAGGCCCTATCCTCTGAATTGTATATATATTTTTTTTCTTAAAAGACATCCATCCATCCTTTATCCAACCCACTATATCCTAACTACAGGGTCACGGGGATCTGCTGGAGCCAATCCCAGCCAACACAGGGCGCAAGGCAGGAAACAAACCTCAGGCAGGGTGCCAGCCAATCACAGGGTGCACACACACCAAGCACACACTAGGGACAATTTAGGATTGCCAATGCACCTAACCTGCATGTGTTTGGACAGTGGGAGGAAAACCATACAGACACGGGGAGAACATGCAAACTCCACACAGGGTGGACCCAGGTCTTCTTACTGTGAGGCAGCAACGCTACCCACTACGCAACCTTGCCGCCCCCTTAAAAGAAAAAGCAAAGTCTGGGCCTCAAACTCCATCCACGTTCACTCCAGTCAGTTAGAAGCTGATTCTTGTCATTAATTACAGCCCATTGTTTAATTTCATAGCCAGTTGCTGCTCTCATTCGGCCACAGCAGACATTTTCAAAACAGCTGAAAGTGTTGATTTTCTTTTTTCTAAGATTACTATCACAAAGTTTTAAAGACCTGATGAGATCAGCATTACTGTGACATAAATCTTTTTTAGTTTTCAGAAATTATATGATGGACAAAGGGTAGCTGGTCAAGTTTTACGTCATTTTGTGTCTTATTCTTTTTTAGCTGCTAATTAAAAAAAAAAAAAAAAACACAAATAAGGGATCTGAGTCTATAAAAGCCAGTCGATATAAATTAAGGCAAAGGAAGCTAAATAGTAGGAAAACCTGCATGGTTACTAATTTAAAAAAAAATGATTAGCATGGAAATGTGCAGTCACTGGCCCTCCAGGATCAGAGCTGGACACACTTGCAGTATGCAATGTAAATAGACTTTGACTAACTAATTAAATTATTTGATGAATCACATTTTAAATATTCATAAATGTACCATATGTAGATAGCTGTTGACTTACATAAACAAATATTGCTTACCCCATTAAGATAAAAGTTATTATTGTGTAAATGCTTTTGTTATAAGTCCAGTCTTACCTGCATGACTTCTTTGGTCGCACTCAAGTCTGTCTTTTGGTTGAGAGGCATTGTTTCCAGTCCACTAAGTTCACTTTGCACTTCACTGTGTAGGACAGGTTTAATGTACTTGAAGTCGCTTCTCCCTGAATCCTTTGTTAGGCAAACTTCATAATTATAAACGTGACGAAGAGTTCCTGTTCCACTGACGTCTGAATATCGGGGTGGATAATATGGAATAACTGGGAGATTTCCATTTGAACGTGCTTTGAAGAGTCTGGACTGCCTCCATGAATAAATTTTAAAAGTTATCAAAATTACGATAAATGTGATAAAAAGAAACGACACAATTGTTAAAGCCAGTACTAAATAAAATTTGAGATCACCTTCTCCACTGGCTTCCTGAGAGAGATCATTGAATTCTGCTAATGCTTGAGGGAAGGTGTCAGTGACAGCCACGTTTATAGTCACTGTAGTTGACTGGGCTGGCTGTCCATTGTCTTGTACTAAAATAACTAAGGTTTGCCTTGTGGAATCCTTCTCTGTAACTTCTCGAATTGTTCTTAATTCTCCATTATGTGGACCAAGTTTAAAAAGTGCTTGGTCAGTGGATTTAAGGAGTTTATATGAAAGCCAAGCATTCTGTCCGGAGTCTTTGTCAACTGCCACAACTTTAGTTACCAGATAGCCAACATCTGCAGTGCGGGGTAGCATTTCAGGGCTGGGTGACGCTTTATTCTGAATTGGGTAAAGAATCTGGGGAGCATTGTCATTTTGGTCCTGCACAAAAATATCAATAACTGCGCTTGCACTGAAAGAAGGGGACCCTCCATCTTTTGCTACGACAGAAACTTGAAAACGTTTCAAAACCTCATAATCAAAGGCACGTACAGTGAAGAGGGAGCCTTCTTCAGAGTTAATGGAAACATATGATGAAACAGATATATTTTGAAGAAGAGGTTGTTCAATAAAATAAGTTAGTTTACCGTTGACACCAGAGTCATCATCTTTAGCTTGTAAAGAAAAAAATGAATATCCTGGTGAATTATTTTCTGAAATGAATGCTGTATAATGCTGCTTTTCAAATTTTGGTGGATTATCATTAACGTCGCTTATTACTAAAGTTAATATAAGGCTTGATGAAAGAGGAGTGTCACCACCATCTTTAGCAAATATTGAAATGTTATATTGAGAAGTTGATTCTCGATCCAGAAATGTATTCGTTTCCAGACTATATAAATCCTTTGCAGAAGACTTTAGTTTGAATGGAAGGTCATCGGCAACAACACAAGTCACATGGCCATTTTTTCCAGAGTCGTTATCCTGAATGTTAATTACAGCTACCACTGTCCCAGGTCCTGAATTTTCAGGTATTTCATTTGAGGCTGAAATGATGGAGATAACCGGAATGTTGTCATTAACATCAGTAATGTCTACTATCACTTTGCACGAATCTGTGTGACCACCAGGGTCTTTGGCTTGCACTGTAATTTCAAACATTTTAAACGTTTCATAATCCAACTGGCCAGTGAGTTTGATTTCACCAGAATTCGCGTTAATTTCAAAAAGATTCCCGCCATCGTCTGTAACGTGGGTGACACTGTATGTTATCCGGCCGTGTATTTCTTTGTCTGCATCAGTGGCTGTAACTGTAATAAGCACAAAACCTATTAAGGCATTTTCTTCTGTAGTAGTTTTGTAAACCTCTTGAGTAAAAACAGGGGCATTGTCATTGGCATCGAGAACAACAATTTCAATTTCGGCAGTAGCAGACCTCGGAGGGCTTCCTCCGTCAATAGCAGTAAGCAGCAAGACATGTTCTTCTTGCTTTTCTCGGTCTAAATGCTTCACCAAAAGCAAATCTATTAAACTGCTGCCATCGGATTGTTTACGAATTTTTAAATTAAAATTGTCCGTTGGTGTAAGTGTATATGTCAGAAGAGCATTCAAACCCGTATCGCTGTCGGTCGCACTAAGCAGAGAAAAACGAGCTCCGGCCATGGAAAACTCGTTGATTTCTAATTTAATATTCTTATTCGGAAATATGGGGTCATTATCATTTACATCAATAATTTCAACGATAACTATATAAAATTCTATAGGGTTTTCTAGAACTATTCGGAGATTTAGTGTGCAAGGGGTAATTCGTGCACATAGCTGCTCCCTGTCGGTTCTGTCTTTAACCAGTAAAGTGCCTTTATTCGTATTCAGCTCAAAATACTCCGCACCTCGATCGGTGAAAATGCGGGCGCTGCCAGTTTTAAGTCTTTTAATGTCTAAGCCCAGGTCTTTGGCCACATTTCCCACAAGTGATCCCGTTAGCATCTCTTCCGGAATAGAATAACGAACCTCTCCCTTAACTACAAATGTACAAAGGGATAAAATAATGAATATCAGTACCTGCCTTTGCAGAGTCCGTAGCCCTAATGTCGTTTTCGAAACGTGCTGAATATAATAAAAGAACGCCATGATCTGAGTAATCATTCCTGGATTTAGAGCATCGCTGGTGATATTTTCCAAGACAAGGTGTTGATGAGATGTGAAATAATTTTATGCGTTGTTTTCTTGGTTTAGCGATGAGCTGTAAAATTGTATCCACATCCCCTCTGTCTGTGTACTGTAGTGAGCTGCGGCTCTTTATGATATTCTGAGCTCAGTCGGGGGAGGGCCGCCTGCATCATCGCGCAAGAAAATCTCCTCATTGATCAACAGCGGCACTCACAGTTGAAATAAAATAACGCAACTCTTCTTCAGACAAAAAAATATTATTCAATTGAATTGCATTTTTTTTCAAGCAAATGTACAAATATATCGAAAATATATTTCAGATGTAATTTTGCATGAAAATGAAATGCAATTCAAATATTTTTTTAATTCTATCTGTAGAAAATTGCACGCAAACCTGTAATTGTTTTTCTCTTTTTCTGGTTTATATTCTGGTACCTATGAACGTATCTGTCTATAAACCATATACTTTCAAAATCGTTAACAATAAATGCGAATGTAATTTAATTCATTTAGGTTGATTACCTTATGACGTAATTCAAATAACTTTTGTTTTTTTTTTTGGCGCTGCTGCTATACTAAAATATCAATTGTAACTAACTAAAAATATTACTCATACAGAAAAAAATAAATACAGGAATTGGAGTCGCAATTTGAGTGCAAAGGGGTATCAATCTATAGTTTATGACAGACCCACATTTATACAGTATATATTTGTTTTAGCTTGTAAAGTTTTTGGTAATTTAAACTAAATAACGATTAGAAAGAATGAGTGGTGATCTACGTTTCATTCATTATTAATACTAATTTAAACTATGATCTTGCATATTTAAACGAATATTTAATTTGGATTTTATAATGTGAGGAATTTTGAAATATTACCATGTGAAGATGTGAAGACCAACAGATTAAGTAAACCTGAACTTATCCTGTGTTATTGTAGCCAGCAAGAGTTCTGTTAAAATCGTGACCCAGTGGTACTTCACAAATCTGTCATCATCTAATCATGGTTATTTACTGCATGGACCTGCTATAGATCTAAAGAAATAATAGTTATTTCTGGAACCTTCATGTGGATGGGTCTTTTGGAAACCAAAAATGGTCCCCCTACAATATTGCTTTGTAGAACCACTGTGGCACCTTTATTTTTAAGAGTGTGGATATTTTTTTATTCTTGAAAATGATGCAATATTTTCAGAACTATTTACTAAAAAGCAATATATGAATATCAACATATTTTGATTTCAAACTTTTGTGAGTTTCTTATGTACAGTACAATCAGTAGAAATTGATATCTGTATCCATCAATATTTTATTTTGTCTAAACTCGTCTTTCCACTGTAGCAATCAAAGGTTCTCTTAACGCCTGCCCAATATAGGCACACAACTTGTGTACAATTTTATTCTCATGTGCATTGTGTATAAAGCAGATAATTATCTACACAACATCTTTCTGGACTGAGCTCCGCTGCTCACACCAATGCAAGTTGAAGATGCCAATGTACATTAATGGTTCTGAAGCATGTTTTTGTAGTGTGGCAGGATGCCAACACAAATTCAGGTTGAAAATGTGAACCCATGAGCTGTTATTGAAGCTGGCAACTACACCCTGATCCTGACATTGTACACAACAAAGTAAAATTGTTGAACTATTCAACCATTCATTCCACTATTATGATTATTGTTATTATTATGATTATTATTATTATTATTATTATTATTATTATTATTATTATTATTATTATTATTATTATTGTTGTTGTTGTTGTTGTTTGTTTGTTTGTTTTTAATAAACCACTTATTTCAACATACTGTTAAATTGTCTGCCCTAAAATGAAAAACAGGACCTTGCAGGGTAAACTCTTACACAGACTTAGGTGAGAAAGAGAAATAGACATAGAAGGAGAGAAAGAGAAAGATAGAGAGACAGAGGCAGCAGCCTGAAAAGAGTACGTGTTAGCATGGTTTGATTGCAGATTGCTGCAATTGTGAATCATGCAGTATAATGGTAAATTAAATTCATCTCAGAAGCTCTGCAAGTGAGATGGATAACCAGTTACATACAAACAGAGTAATAACTAGTGAACATCACTGTACAATAAACTGTGATTTCACAATTACAGTAGATTTTGAATTTAGTCTTAAATTAGACTAGTACAGATAATACTGGTATACCCAGAATAAACTCTATGAAGGCTGTGTAAATTTCTATAGGAGACAACCGAGGTGCTATACAACACCAATTTATTTCCTGCATAGCCTCAAAGTCACACAAATTCCCCAGTCTGGACTTCCTAAGATGTCCAGAAAAAAAAAAAAAAACCTTTTACAGAAAAAAAAATGAAGAAATCTTGGGAAAGGCCATTCAGAATGAGATCTCCTTTCAGGTAGGTTGGTTATGCAATGGATTTCAAAAAATAGGATAAATACAATACACAAAACAGAAAACATGCTATCCTCTTCACAGATAGCTGATCTATAAAGGTCACCTCAGAAATACAGTAGAATAGTACAAACTACAAAGCATAATGCAATAGATTATACCACTCACTAAATACAGAATACATATAATAATGCAAACGTGTTCAAATACATCAGAAACAAACTAGAAACTAATTACCCTAAATAGAAAACAACAATATCTGTCCATCAGCTAATTGTAGAACCACACCAGATTTTAGAAAAGGAGTTGGACAAGCCAGACACAGTCAGAGTCCTGGTGACCTTGGCCAACTAAATAGTATGCCACTTAGTTAAACCCTTATCACCCTTATCACATACAGTAAATTGTATTTATTTTTCTAACCACAGTGAAATTTAATAAATATGTGTAATATGTGTAAATGAAAGAATGGAACACAACAAAAATGTCTTTGGTTATGATCTTAATTCTAAATTAGGATCTAAATTTTGTCTAAATTATGTTATGCCACCCACCCAATCACAGAGTGGCAGAACAGTCCTTTCAAGAGACAGCAGATCAACTACAAACATTCTTTTCATACATGTTTTAATGATTCCAAACAATCACTTGGCTGCACCAAATATTTCTCTTCTGAGAGATCAAACATAGTGTCCTGGACTGAGTAAAAGAAGACAGTGAAAGATATGAGCGCTGATAATCTTGTTTAAGCAAAGATTAAGTTTTTACTTTGGCCAGATTCTTAGTCAAGGTGATCAGGTCTCTTTTATAGAATTACTTAACCAGGTATTCAAAGAAAATGAAGAACCTAAAGTTTGGAATAATATTCAAGTCAATGAAAAAATAATCATTAAAATGAAATTACAGAAAATAAAATAATTCACATTGCCTGAACAATGTAAACAGTGATGATTTTAACAATTATTACCTAATATAGAAAACACTGGTAAGTAAGAAAATCTAGGCAAACCTCACCCATAATGTATATGTACTTCCATCTTCTCATCCATTTATTGTTCTTACAATCTATGAATTCTTGTCCGTAAGAATAGTTTTGGAGGTTTGGGGGGCAAGCTAGGATTTAGAAGAGGACAGAATATCACTATATTATGTGTCACCATCATGTGCGCACCTAGATGTACCAGTCAGCCTCAAATGCTGTTTTATAGAATGGGAAAGGAAAACCAATATACCAGAAAAAAGAAAAAAAAAAAACTTATTCCCACCATGGTAGAAGAACAAATCCTGCAGGGAGCTTTACCAGTTTCACAGTGAAATACATTCCCTGAATTTGAGTGTCAGCAGTAGTAACCATTAATGTTATATTACCCATTTGTTTTCTAAACCTGGTCTATGCTGAGCAGGGTCACAGGAGCCAATCCCAGAGCACAGGACCATTGCAGGATGAAGACACATACATGTACAGTACACCAGGGGCTGATTTAGCATCACACATCCACTTCACCTGAATATCTTTGGACACAAACATGGGTAGAAAATCAAAACTTCACACTGGGAGGATCTAGAACATGAACCCAGGCCTTATTATTCTGAGACAGCAGTGCTACCACAGAGCTACTGTGTTGCATGTCATATTATATTATATTATATTATATTATATTATATTATATTATATTATATTATATTATAATGCTGATTACTCTTGTTTAAGTCTAGGAATGACAACAGCACTGAGCAACAGAATTTGCTCCCATTCCATGTTCAAATGAAAACCTTCAGTGCCAGGTGAAGGAGATCCATTCAGTGTCCATTCTATTGTGGCTAAAGTGAGAGCCCCTTATAGCATAGTGAGTTACCTAATAGAGCAAAATAATGAAAAACGAAAACAGAAATCTGGCAAAGCATGTAAGCAGGACGAACAGCTACATATATTACATGGTAGAGGAATGCGTAACGTGGCTCCTTTAGAGATGAAGAAAATTGAATATATGACACGGTTTATGTTAGGAAAAGTAAAAAAAAAAAAGTCTATTTTGATTGGGAGCTGCACAGTGCATATATATATATATATATATATATATATATATATATATATATATATATATATATATATATATATATATATAGATAGATAGATAGATAGATAGATAGATAGATAGATAGATAGATACAGTACATGCACACATATGAGGTTTTACTGATTTATGTACTTCCCACAGTGTACAAGAATGACATCACAAATGTATAAATCTAAAGAAGATTCAAGAAGAAAAATAATTTTCAAAGGGAAAAGATATCTATCAAAATAGAGTGATGTTACAAGCGCTATAAGATATTATAAAATAACCTTTATAATTTTGAGGTATTCACATCAACCTGCATGGGTGTATCATTTGTACTTTGTATTTGAGAGGCATTGTTTCCAGTCATCAACATGCATTCTAAAAGCCCACAGTATGGTCTACTAACGATAATCTTAGTCATTGTACCAACCTTACCATCCATCCATTACCCAAACTGCTATATCCTAACTACAGGGTCACAGGGGTCTGCTAATTCCAGCCAACACAGGGCACAACACAGGAAACAAGCCCCGGGCAGGGTGCCAGCCCACCGCAGGGAACGCACACACACTAGGGACAAATTAGGACCACCAATGCACCTAACCTGCATGTCTTTGGACTGTGGAAGTCACAGACATGGGCAGAACATGCAAGCTCCACGCAGGGGGGACCCGGGAGGCGAACCCGGGTCTCCTAACTGTGGGGAAGCAGCGCTACCCACTGCACCACCGTGCCACCCACCAACCTTACCAATGATCTTAAAATGATGAGGGACATTTTTCTTTTTAGGCGGCTCTTGCATTATTAAGTTAGTCTTACAAATTTAATAAATCGGTCACTTTAACATGCTAATATCTTAGGCTCAAAATGTTTCAAAGTGTAAATATGTCAAACAAAAATACCTACCTAAAAAAAAGTGTTAACTAAGAAAAGAAAATGCAAGCACATCTCTTCAGTTTTGATGTCACTACATTGGTTACCTGTGTCATGTAGAATTGACTTTAAAATACTGCATATGGTTTACAAAGCCTTAAGTAATCTCACTCCATCTCTTATTTTTAAAATGTCTTTCACCATACACTGCAAATCATCACCTTAGATCTTCAAATGAGTGTCTGCTTAGAATTCCAAGAGCTAAACTTAAAAGAAGTGGTGAGGCAGCTTTCTGCTGTTATACACCTAAAATCTGGAATAGCTTACCGACAGAAACTCATCAGGCTAATACAGTGGAGCACTTTAAAAAACTGCTAAACACATTATTTTAACATGGCTTGCTCATAGTTTTATTCTAGTTTAATCTTGATACTCTGTATATGCATTTAATAATCATTATTATTTATGATGGCTCTGAAATCCTTACTAACCCCTACTTTTTCTGCTGTTCTTTCTTTGGTTTTCTGTGGTGGTGATCTGTGCCACCACCACCCGATCATTGATGGATTAAAGGCCAGAAGTCCACATAACCATCATCATCAAGTTCTTCCATGTGAAGCCTGAATACCATGAGGACTGATTGAGGTCAGTTATGTGAGGTAGAATGGCCAGAGGGGGCCAGTCAGTCTTGTGGCCTCAGAACCCCCTGCAGATTTTTTTTTTCTGTCCTCCCTGGCCATCAGACCTTACTTCATTCTATGTTAATTAGTATTGCCTAATTTTATTTCTTATATATTTTGTCTTTTTTCTCTTTCTTCATCCTGTAAAGCACTTTGAGCTACATCATTTGTATCAAAATGTGCACAACACAAGAAACCCCCAATATTAAGGTTTAACCTACTTTTTCACATAATCTGTTTGCATTTTTTTTCTCATGAGGTAAAATCACTACACGACCCTTATATCACATTCATCAATTACAACAGCATTTCTCAACCTGTATTTGCTACCCGAGTTTTCATAACAGTTTTAATCGCGCCCCCCTAACGGTTTTTGAAAGGAGCACACTAATACCAATTTGTTTGATGATATATCATAGATGCATATTTTATTGTACCTAATTAACTTTTATCAACATTTATCTAACACTGTATTTATTTTTCTGGTATCAGAATGTAGTTTAAGTTAATTTCTTTGGTTTCTATAGATGTATTGTTCATATTTTTGATTCTTGTTTTCTTTTTTTCACATCTTCACGCCCCCCTTTTTGTTACTTCGTCCCCCCCTAGCGTTGCCCGCCCCACCGTTTGAGAACCACTGAATTGCAATTCAATACGATGAGTTAAAACACATTTTACTTCAGTTCCTGATGTACACAGCCTACCGGCTAAAGCAGATACATTTTTGCAATATTAGAATTTGGTTACACAGCTTTAGGTTTATGTAGTAAAACTGAATACAAATATTACTTTGGATAAAATTATTTTAAATATGGCTTTATAAAAATGACTGAGTTTTGTATTGGGTGTCCACACTTACCCGTAGAAGGTCTTCATTGGCACTCAAGTCTGTCTTTTGGTTGAGTGGCATTGTTTCCAGTCCACTAAGCTCACAATTAACTTCGCTATGTAGGACAGGTTTAATGTACTTGAAATCGCTTCTTCCCGAATCCGTGGTTAGGCAAACTTCATAGTTATAAACGTGACGAAGAGTTCCTGTTCCACCGACGTCTGCATATCGGGGTGGATAATATGGAATAACTGGGAGATTTCCATTTGAACAAGCTTTGAAGAGTCTGGATCGTTTCCAGGAGTAAAGTTTGAAAGTAATTAAGGTAACGATGAATGTGATAAAAAGAAACGACACAATTATTAAAGCAATTACTAAATAAAATTTGAGATCACCTTCTGCACTGCCTTCCTGGGATAGATCGTTGAATTCTAGTAATGCTTGAGGGAAGCTGTCAGTGACAGCCACGTTTATAGTCACTGTAGTTGACTGGGCTGGCTGCCCGTTGTCTTCTACTGAGATAACCAAGGTTTGCCTTGTCGAATCTTTCTCTGTAACTTCTCGAATTGTTCTTAATTCTCCATTATGTGGACCCAATTTAAAAAGCGTTTGATCAGTGGATTTGATGAGTTTATAAGTAAGCCAAGCATTCTGTCCAGAGTCCTTATCAACTGCTACAACTTTAGTCACCAGATAGCCAACATCTGCAGAGCGGGGCAGCATTTCAGGAGTGGGTGCCGCTTTATTCTGGACAGGGAACAGAATCTGGGGGGCATTATCATTTTGGTCCTGTACAAAAATATCTATTATAGCGCTTGCACTAAAGGACGGAGATCCCCCATCTTTGGCTATGAGAGAAACTTGAAAACGCTTAATCTGCTCATAATCAAAAGAACGCACAGCGTAGAGAGTGCCCTCTTCGGAATTAATTGAAATATGTGATGAAACAGATATGTTCTGAACAAGAGATTGTTCAATAAAGTAAGAAATTTTACTGTTGACACCAGAGTCGTCATCTTCAGCCCGTATAGAAAAGAATGAATATCCAGGAGAGTTATTTTCCATTATATACGCTGTATAATGCTGCTTTTCAAATTTCGGTGGATTATCGTTCACATCGCTTACTTCTAAAGTTATCGTGAGACTAGATGACAGTGAAGGATCGCCTTCGTCTCTTGCAAAAACAGTAATGTTATACTGTGCCGTTATTTCTCTGTCTAGAAAAGCAGCAGTTTCTAAACTTTGTAAGTTTTTCATTGAGGACTTCAGTTTAAACGGAATGTTGTCATCAATTAAGCAAATGACTTTGCCGTTTTTTCCGGAGTCCTTGTCCTGCACTTTAATCACAGCTACCACTGTCCCAGGTCCTGAGTTTTCAGGAATTTCACTTGAGACTGACATGAGAGTTATTAAAGGAATGTTGTCATTGACATCAATAATGTCTACTATCACCTTACACGAACCTGTGCTACCACCTGCATCTTTAGCCTGCACTGTAATCTCATACATTTTACCTGTTTCATAATCCAGGTGCCCTATAACTTTGATTTCACCAGAGCTCGGATTGATTTCAAACAGATCACCACCATTGCCAGTAATGTGAGTAACACTGTATGTTATCTGAGCATGCATTTCTTTGTCTGCATCGGTAGCGGTAACTAAAATCAGCAGAGAACCTATGGAAGTATTTTCTTCAACAGCCGTTTTATAAATATCTTGAGTAAAAACAGGGGCATTGTCATTGACATCCAGAACAACAATCTGAATTTCAACAGTGCCCGACCTCGAAGGACTCCCGCTGTCAATAGCAGTAAGCAGCAGGACGTGTTCTCCTTGCTTTTCTCGATCCAGCTGCTTTATTAAGAGTAAATCTGTTGAACTGCTGCCATCAGACTGTTTACGGATTTTTAAATTAAAATTTTCATTTGGAGTAAGTGTGTATGTTTGAAGTGCATTCAAACCCACATCGTTATCTGTGGCACTAAGCAGTGCAAAACGGGATCCTGGCATCGATGCTTCGCTTATTTCTAATTTAATGTTTCTATTTGGAAATATGGGATCATTATCATTCACATCAACAATTTCTACAGTAACTTCGTAAACTTCAATGGGGTTTTTAAGCACCACCTGAAGATTTAAGGTACAAGGGAAAATTTGTGCGCATAGCTCCTCTCTATCAATTCTGTCTTTAACCTCCAAAGTGCCTTTATTCGTATTCAGTTCAAAGTATTCCGCACCTCCTTCAGTAAAAATACGGGCACTGCCGGTTTTAAGTCTTTTAATGTCCAACCCCAGGTCTTTGGCCACATTTCCCACAAGAGACCCTGTCAACATCTCCTCCGGAATCGAATAACGAACCTCACCCATAACTAGAAGCGTGTAAACGGTAAAAACAATGAAGTGCAGTACCTGACATTTAAAAGGCCGCAATCTCGTGCTCCAAACAAAAGCATAATTAAGAAATTCCATGATCTGAGAAATTATTTCTGGATTTTAAACATCCTATAGTATTTTCCAAGTGAGGCTGTTGTAGAAAATATTGTATTATCCTTTGTTGGTGTAGAAAAGAGCTGAAAATTGTATCCACGGCCAACCTTCTTCTGTACTGTTTGAGCTGCTGCTTCGTATGATATTCTGATCTGAGCTGGGGGAGGGCCTCCTGCATCTTAGCTCAGTAAAAATCTCCTCATTGATCAACAGCGGCACTCACAGTTGAAAAAACGAAAATGCAATCCGAGTTAAAAATACTATACTATTTTTGTTTTAAGAAAAAGTGTTATATTAAACCTTTTTAAATAAATATATATATATATATATATATATATATATATATATATATATATATATATATATATATATATATATATATATATATATATATATATATATAGTTACGGTATTTTTTTCATACTTCCATACATGTATTTAGTGGACTTTGTCTTTAAAAATATTTTCAAAATTACCACTGAAATCCCCTTAACAAAATTCAGTTCAATTAAAATAGTGAAGTTTCTCTATTATTTAATTTCAAACTTCATGTATTCTATTAGTGCTGCCAAAAAATTAGCTGTACAATAAATAAAACTGTTAATGATTAACAAGCTCGTTAAACTGGGGGAAGAGCCAAGATTGTGGTAAGAATTTGCATGTCATTGTAACTTGTAATTTCAACTGAAGAGGTATAAACAAAAGGCAACTTTGCTAGAATTTCCTTGATTAATGCTGTTCATTTTAATAATATACATTTTTCATTCTGGATATATATTTACATTATCTCACCAGATTTCAATTTTTCATTGTTAAACATAAGTACAATATAATAATGATTATTTTTTTTTTTCAAAGAAATAGAGTGCAATATAGTCAGAAGTATTTTTAGTAATATCCATTATAAGTCAATGTTTCAAAAAATATTATGTAAATATTGAGTTCTGCAAGTGATACCAATCTTGTACTTTTTTCTCAGTATGGACTATCATGCCCATCAATCTATCCATTTTTTTATTATATGGTAATTAATAAACACCGCTTTTTCCAACAGGAATATACAGAAGTCTGCTACCATGGAAGAGAAGCCATTCCATTACAGGATGCAGTATTAGAAAGTCTGCATTAGCACGAACAAGACCAAGAGTTATTAATGAACAAAAGAGTATATCTTAGAGTGTGGCAGGCTACTTAACCATATATTTGAAAAGCATGCCAGCTCACAGTGGTGGCACATCATCTAGAAAGTGCTGCAGAGCCATCACACAAAAAGTAGAAACGCTGCCTTTTTTGCATTTTTCGCTTTTGAACCCCCACTTATCCATTTCATCAATATTGTACATGTATGAGAGGAACTCAAGCACTGGAGAATATCCATGAGAACAAAAGGAGAACATGTCAAATCCACATGGAAATTGAATTAGTCTAGTTTTAGAATTTATGTAACTAGAGCTGCAAGATAACCACCTTGAAACTAAATTATAAACAGTGTAAAATATCACTGTACAAAACATTCTTAGAATGTGCACCAATCACCATCTTCTCCAGTGACATTTCAGAAGTTATGTAATGGATACAATTTGCATCATAAGAACTGTAAGATTAATGAACAACAAATAAAAGAACACAAAATCTGTAATTTAAGCAAAATGTCATAAATACCACAAAACAGCAAAATTAAACATGTCTCATAGGATTGGAAGAAACAAGTTCTGAAGTACACAAGATTCCCTTACACAAGCTGATACATACACAAGGAGAATGTATATATTTGTGTTTTTCTAATACAACACCAGTGCAGTATCTACAGTATTAAGACTAAGAAAGGAAAAGCAGACCAAAGGCTTAGTTTGAAGTATTTCATACATTAGAGTGTGAAAGAGGTGGTACGTGTACATTAACTAAATCAAACCTAAGAGATGGATTTTAGGCATGGAACATATCACTTTTGTTAACACACTTTAGTTTTTATTACTATTCTTGACATTGCTTATGCCTTGGACAATACTTATGTGTTCTGGGCTTTTTGATATTTCCATATAATATTTTTTGTTATGGATCAAAGTATCCAAGTTATGTTGAACACTGTAAAAAAATCAGAATTGCAAAAAGTGTTTCTTTTGTCCGTGGATACAGTGTCCCTATGGATTTGTTTGAACAGATATTTAAGAAGAGTACTATATAATGTTTTGATAACTGTTTGTCTACATGACTAAATGGGTTGAAACCAGTGATCAAGATGTCAACCACAGTCTGATTTAAAATGTTGATATTGACTGATCAAATTCACGAGGATGTCTGTCATGTAATGTTTTCTTGGTCCATGCTTGGTGTTTTTTAAAATTGTGTGATTGTTATGTCCTCTGTGTTATTGCCTGTGGTGCGTAGTTTGTGTCTGCATGAACAATTGCTTTGTGTATTGTTGATGTATGCTGTTTTGTTGGGAAAATTGTTCTAAGATTATTAATCTGTGTGTTGTGTTAATTAATCTGCCTAGTACTCCAGATTAGGTTTTATTAATGCATGTATTAGAAAGTTTAAGCATAACTTCTTTTGACTTTTAGTCTATACATATTGCTATATAAATTGTTTAAAAAAAATTAAAGGAACACTTTGAAAACACAATTAGATCTTAATGGGAAAAAAATCCTACTGGATACCTATACTGATATAGACTGGGTAGTGTGTCAGGAATGAATGGATGGCATATCGTTTGATGGAAATGAAAATTATCAACCTACAGAGGGCTGAATTCAAACACCCCAAAATGAAAGTGAGAAAATGATGTGTTAGGCTAGTCCTTTTTGCCAAAATGTCATTGCAGCATCGCTAAATTGTACTCAGTAATTTGTATAGCCCCCATGAGCTTGTATGCATGCCTGACAATGTTCTAATGAGACGACAGATGGTGTCCTGGGGATTTCCTCCCATATCTGGACCAGGGCATCACTGAGCTCCTGGACAGTCGGAGGTGAAACCTGGTGGCGTCAGATGGACCGAAACATAATGTCCAACAGGTGTTGTATTGGATTTAGATCAGGCAAGCGTGAGGGCCAGTCAATGGTATCAATTCCTTCATCTTCCAGAAATTACCTGCATACTCTCACCACATGAAGTTGGGAGGAACCCAAGAGCCCACTGCACAAGCATAGGGTCTGACGGTGGGTCCAAGGATTTCATCCCAATGCCTAATGGCAGTCAAGGTGTCATTCTCTAGCCTGTAGAGGTCTGTGCTTCCTGCCATGCATATGCCTCCCCAGACCATCCCTGACCCACCACCAAAACCGGTCATGCTGAATGATGTAACAGGCAGCATCACATTCTCCACAGCTTCTCCAGGCCCTTTCACGTCTGTCACATATGCTCAGGGTGAAGCTGCACTCATCTGTGAAAAGTACAGGGTGCCAGTGGTGGACGTGCCAATCGAGCTCCACGGTGCCAGGCAGTGAACACAGGGCCCACTTTCTGTTTGTTTGGCCAGAGACACTCACACCAGTGGCCTGCTGGAGATCATTTTGTAGACCTCTGGCAGTGCTCATCCTGTTCCTCCTTGCTCAAAGGAGCAGATACCAATCCTGCTGATGGGTTAAGGACCTTCTACGACCCTGTCCAGTTCTCCTAGAGTAATTGCCTGTCTCCTGGAATCTCCTCCATGCCCTTGAGACTGTGCTGGGAGACACAGCAAACCTTCTGGCAATGATGTGTATTGATGTGCCATCCTGGAGAAGATGCACTACCTGTGCCAGCTCTGTACGGTCCAGGTATCGCCTCATGCTACCAGGAGTGACACTAACTGTAGCCAAATGCAAAACTAGTGAAATAACAGATGAGGAGGGAAAATGTCAGTGGCTTCTACCTGTTAATCCATTCCTGTTTTGGGGGTTGTCTCATTGTTGCCCCTCTAGTGCACCAAAGCAGCTGAAACTGATTAACAAGCCCCTCTGCTACTTAACTGATCAGATTAATATTCCAGAAGTTTAATTGACTTGATGCAATACTCTAATTAAAAAGTGTTTGAGTAGTGTATATATTTATCGTCAGAAAAAAAAGTCAGGTAATTGAAATGAGCTACTCTGGGCATCTTTCTCCTACGAGGTTTCGTTTTGCCAATGTGCTTGCATCGTTTGTGCATTAGCAGTTAAGAGATTGTATTTCTTGAGATGTTTCATTTTGCTGACATGCGGGCCTCGCTTGCGTATCCTTGGATGTGGAATCCTTACCCCAAATCCACATCTCATTTTCAGACTGGACAGACACACACTTCCACGCATAGATGTTTATATGTAAGATATATAAATATATATATATATATATAGTAATAGTAGTGGCTGCAGCATGCAGCATTGACCGCAGAAGGACACCATGCTTAACAACACCCAGTTCTGATATGGTTCCTCACATCATGACCCTGTGCTGTCTGTGTTTTAGACAATTCTGCACCCATCTATGCACTATGTGAGACCTCATCAAATGCCTTCTGATAGTCAAGAGAAATAAAATTTACACCACTCTGATTTTATCCTTTTGCTACTCCTCACAGAATTACAGCATGTTAGTAAAACATGGCCTATCTTGTCTGAACCCAGGGTGATTGTCCTGTAAAACTCCTGTTCTTGCCATTTGTTGCTCAATTTTCTCCTTAATAATTAATTTACGATTAAATTAATACTAATAATTAATTTCCATTAATTTACTAGTGATGCATACTGATCTATTACTTGGATCTGCCCAAATGCCCTTTATATATAAAGGGATAATATTTGCTGTTTTCCAGTCTTTCAGAAGTTCCACAGTGCACAGTGACTTCCTAAAAATACGTGTCAAGTGTTTATTTTATTTACTTGCTAACCTCCCTATGAATTTAAGGCTAAATGTTATCTGGTTCTGATCATCTGTTTGATAATCATCCTAGTTAACCTGAGCAGCACATCTTCCTACACAATTTCCAAATCACTCAATACATTATTACTTCTAAACAGTTGATTTGTGTCAATGAAACGTAATAATTACATTAATACAAATAAACAAATAAATATTTTTAAAGAATTTGCCTAAGTATATCAGAATTAAATATCTGAACTATAAATTTTGATTATAACACAAGAAGGATACACTGTGTCTGCACTTGTGAATGTAACATTTTCATAATTGTCTCATTTTTTTTAAGAAACTGTTTAAATCACTATATATAATCTTCATTTGGATCTTGATCTTTGTTTGTCCGCGAATGAATTAGAAGAAGAAGCACTAGATGGCAGTAGAGAGACAGCTAAAACATAGGCATTGCAATAAGAATCTCCTCCAGGCTTATACTACTGAAGACTGTAGTATTCCAGTCACACCTCAAAACACAGACATTCAACTAAACAAATTGTTGTGCTTTAAATTAATTAATCTTTATATATAATCTTCATTTAGATCTTGATCTTTGTTTGTCTGTGAATTCCACGCATACGTAGACCACCTTCCAGTTTAGTACTTTGTTGTTACTCATGGATGTCAACAATGTGCCGGAATAATGAAAGCGGTGGTGGACAGTGTTACGCTGGTTAGCTCCTGAGGCCTGGTTAGAGAATGAGATTGCCGAAGATAAAAGGTACGTGCCTACGTAACATATGCATGAATGAAAGACAGTGGGTAAAATGAATGGCAATGTAAAAGCACGTTACGGAAATTATTATTGTTACATTGTAGCCGGCGAGTGCTGCGTGTCTCACAGTTGTACCGTGGCTTGCTCACATGTCAGTGAAGTGATCCCTATTTATGCTTTAAAAAGAGCCTGGATACCTATGTGTCCCTGTTTAATAACCTTTGCTCCGTGTATCTTGCCTTACTCTTTGGATTGCCACAAAGCAACCTTCGAGATTGGAGAAAGGTTGAGAAGACATGGTGAGAGGAAACGACAGCGTCGTGAAAACGAGACGGACTGTGAACGGACAGAAGCAGAAATGCTCCTACACCACCACATAATTATGATTTGGATAGTGATTCCGAGTAGGCCGTTCCTATCGAATCAATGTCCAAGAGTTTTCTTTTGTAATTTTGTTTCCCTTATTAAAAATCATAATGCTGTGCGATGAAGGGCCCAGTTCACGACTGGCAGCCTCGTTTAAACAGGGAGCCCTTCACAGACAACTTTAACACGCACAACGTAGTTGGGCGCACATGGCTAGTACTTATATATTATCTTTAAATTTGCTAACAAAGATAGATAAACAATTTGTGCCAAAACTTCTCAATATCAAATATTTCTGTTCATTTATTAAAATGAAAGTTCAGGTATGGGCGGCACGGTGGCGCACTGGTAGCACTGCTGCCTCACAGTTAGGAGACCCAGGTTCGCTTCCCGTGTCCTCCCTGCGTGGAGTTTGCATGTTCTCCCCGTGTCTGCGTGGATTTGCTCCGGTTTCCTCCCAAAGACATGCAGGTTAGGTGGATTGGCGATTCTAAATTGGCCCTAGTGTTTGTGTGTGTCCCCCGGTGGGTTGGCACCTTGCCTGGGATTGGTTCCTGCCTTGTGCCCTGTGTTGGCTGGGATTGGCTCCAGCAGACCCCTGTGTTCAGATTAAGCGGGTTGGAAAATGGATGGGTGGAAGTTCAGGTATCTCAACAAGTTTTACACTTTGACTACTTCGGTCTATCTGTGTGAAGAAACTGGAGTGTAGGATCCAAAGTGTAATTTAAGGTAACAGTAAAGCAACATGGCTTTAGGATTTTCCTAGCCTTTGTCTTGAAATGATAACACAGTTTAATAATGTATACTATGTTTAATGAAAACTTGATTGTGAAATAGTCCAATATATTACATTTGTATAAGTAATTATAAATGCACTTTATACAGAACATTTTTTATTAATAAACTGACAAGCAGGAGTTCTTTGTTTAAATATCAAACTATATTACGTGTTTTTTTTTTTTCTTTATTTACATATAAATGTTATATGTGGCAGAATATTAACAAACCAGCTCCATGAAACCTGCTGATATGTTGTCAGCATTCAAACTCATTTTAAGCAAACACCATTCATATGTTCATTCTAAAAGTCCTTACAGGGTGATCCAGATCTAATTATACAGATCCAGATTGTCTGGATGACTTTTGATTTATGCAAAGACGATTCCAGTTCGGTACAACACGATTCTTCATGTCATCAGTTTGCACATTTCTCGATGGTCCAGGATTTTTCGTGTGATTTTCTATGTAATAAACTTAATACGTTATAGCGTAATGAAAATTGCATAATGAGATCTGGACCACCCTATTGTATAGTCTACAAACTGTAATTTTAATCACTGTACCAGCCTTACCAATGAACTTAAACTGGTGAGAGAGTTTAACCCTTTCTTTCTCTTTCTTGGCGTCTCTCCCATTATTAAGTTACTCTAACAGATTTAATAAATTGGTCCCTTTAACATGCGTATTTCCTAGGCTCAAAATGCTTCAAAGTGCAAATATATCAAAAAAATGTACCTGCCTAAAATCGTGCTGTATTCCATTAAAACCTATACCTCCATATGATAAATGGTTAGGGTTTGCATTGCTCACCTGGAAGTCCAGTTTCACATTCCTAGCAATATTTGTTTCTTACAGCAAGTAATTATAAAAAATAACCGCCAAATATTAAAATTGAAAACCTGTTTTTTTAACATTATTTATGTTATTTTCTTCTCATGAGGTAAAATCAATATACAACATCCATAAATATCAATTCAGTGCAACGAGTTTTACTTCAGTTCCTGACATACACAGCCCACTGCCTAAATTAAACTCACATTAAATTATTACAACATTCGTATTTGGTTACAGGGCTCTACATTTATAGTAAAACTGAATACAAATGTTACTTTGGATACAATTATTTCAAATATAACATTACAAAAAACTTTAGTGCTAGGTGTCCACACTTACCTGTAGAAGTTCGTCATTGGTATTCAAGTCTGTCTTTTGATTGAGAGGCATTGTTTCCAGTCCACTAAGTTCACCATTAACACCACTGTGTAGGACAGGTTTAATATATTTGAATTTACTTCTTCCTGAATCCGATGTTAGGCAAACTTCATAATTGTAAACGTGACGAATTGTTCCTGTTCCACCGACTTCTGTATAACGGGGTGGATAATATGGAATAACTGGGAGATTTCCATTTGAACAGGCTTTGAAAAGTCTGGACTGCCTCCAGGAATATATTTTAAAAGTTATCAAGATAACGATAAATGTTAGAAAAAGATACGACACAATTGCTAAAGCCAATACTAAATAAAATGTTAAATCTGCTTCACCAGTGGCTTCCTGAGAGAGATCTTTGAATTCTAACAATGCTTGAGGGAAGCTGTCAGTGACAGCCACGTTTATAGTCACTGTAGTTGACTGGGCTTGCTGTCCATTGTCTTCTATTGAAATAAACTAAGGTTTGCCTTGTGGAGTCTTTCTCTGTAACTTCTCGAATTGTTCTTAATTCTCCATTATGCAACCCCAGTTTGAAAATTGCTTGGTCAGTGGATTTGATGAGTTTATAAGAAAGCCAAGCATTCTGTCCAGAGTCCTTGTCAACAGCCACAACTTTAGTTACCAGATAGCCAACATCTGCAGTGCGGGGTAACATTTCAGGACCGGCTGACTCTTTATTCTGGACAGGGAACAGAATCTGGGGAGCGTTGTCATTTTGGTCCTGCAGAAGAATATCTACAATCTCGCTTGCGCTAAATGACGGGGATCCCCCATCTTTGGCTATGACAGAAACTTGAAAATGGTTGAACTGCTCATAATCAAGAGCGTACAGAGAAGAGGGTACCCTCTTTGGAGTTAATGGAAATATATAATGAAACAGATATGTTCTGAATAAAATGATCTTGAATGAAGTAAAAAAGTTTAAAGTAAGTATAATTTAATAAAAACACTGTGTCATATATAAATTCCTAATGGAGACTCTTTAATTATTGTGGTATTGTCCAAACATTAACAATACAATGGTTGGTTGGGTGCATGTGCTAATAGCATGTTACAACACCCACCACACAACAAACCACCTGGACTGACACCCGAGTGTAGCGTGTGACACCTCAGCACCACACTGAACAATAAACTAAATTTTTATTGATAAAAAGAAATGAAACAAGTATGAAAAACATACGGACATTCACAAGCTGTGGTCATCTTTTCTCTTTTGGGTATTAAGTATGTCCCCATTATTCCTCACACAGATAGATTGCCTGTTCTCCTGGCTTTTTTCCCCCAATGCTATTATGAAAAAATTGTGTTTAATATTGCATGCAAATATGTTTTTTATACAACTGGTTATAAAAGTATTGGAGCATAAACTCAGTAAAATCACCCATTTTAAGTGAACTATTATAGTACTAAAGTAACCCTTAAAGATGGATACTGTATATGGACTGAGTATTTATATCTATATATACATCAAGTTCTTATTTTACACCAGCACGTATGTTGTAATTCAGTGGAGCTGTATGCATCCATTAATCTGTTTTCTTAATCCATATTTTCATAAAAAGTTTCACAGGATACTACTGATGATCCGAACACCAGTGTGCAAAGTATAGGCTCTATATTTCTGAAAGTGATGTTAATTTATTGCAGGTCCACTCATAAAGTTCATATGTCAAGCCACTCCATCACAAAGACCCGATTGATGGAGTGCTGCTGAGATGTTTGCCCTCCTGATAGATTCTCCCATCTCAGAAGAGCATTTCTGAAGCACTGTTAGAGTGACCAATTGGTTCTTGGTCAACTCTTTGAACAAGGCCCTTCTTACCTGGTTACTGATTTTGGCCAGACATTCAACTCTAAGAAAAGTCTGGTGGTTTCGGTCTATTGAAAGCTTTATGGTTTTAAATCATGCTCTGATCTATACCATAATGTTATCACAGAGGTCTATAGAAAGTCATTTGGACTTCTCGTCTTGGTTTTTGTCCTGACATGCAGTGTGAATTGCAGAACCTTATATGCACAGCTCTGTGCCCACCCAGTCAGTTAAGTTTGCCAGAGGTGGACACCAATAAATTTCTAAACACATCTAAAGAAAATTAAAGCAAGCACGAGTCACCTAACTACAATTTTCAGTGACACAGAAAAGTATCTGTATTCTTGCGTAAAGAATTTCAGTACTGTATTTACATTTTTAATACATTTGTTAAGCTTCCTGAACACATTTTGTCACTTTGTCATTATAGACTATTGAGAGCAGAGTGATGGGTAAAATGAATCTACTGACCTGCCTCAGTTCCTTTGTAACACCGTCTTCAGCTAATTTCTTTCCTCCCTTGCAAAAATTGAAGCCAATGTGAAGCCCACATCCTCCCCTCTTGATGTAATTCCAACTTGTTATAGACGCTACTAGCCATCTTTTTAGTAATTCTTGTTATGCCACTGGCACATCCTTTAAGCATTCAGTGTGGTCCATCTTGGGTCTAAAAAACAATATGGACTCTACCAATATTATTGTATTTAGTAATTTCCATCCTATTTCTAAACTGACATTCTTCTATAAAGTTATTGAAAGGATTGTTTTCTCTCAGTTACTCTCTTTCCTTTGTAATAATGGTCAAATCGGGGTTCAGAGCTTTTCTTAGTACTAAGTCTGCACTTTTGAAGGTTACAAATGACTTGATAGGCCTACTTGCTATTGATTCTGATGATTGTGTCATTTTAATTTTACTGGATTTTACTAATGCCTTTGATATAGTATACAGCATCTTAATATACTTCTTGGCTGCCTTAAAATGTGGATTGGTACCTGTAGTACAGCACTGGACTGGTTTGTCTCCTACCTTAATCACAGAGCCCCTTCTGTCAGTGTTGGAAATCAGTTCTCCACATCTGCTGTTGTTTTATGTTGCGTCCTACAGGGCTCTATTTTAGGGTCTGTTCTCTTTTCAATTTATGTGCTACCTGTAGAGCAGGTCATTAGGAAACACATTATTTCCTTTCATATCTATTCTGATGATGTTCAGCTTTACTTGTCGGTGAAACTTAACAAGGCCTGCTCTTTGAAGAATTTTTCTTGATTGCTTAGAGAAGATTAAATGCTACTGGGCAAATCATTTTCTTCAGCTGAATGAAAGCACATCTGAGACTCTCTGAAAGCCTAAAGCACTTGCCAATAGAATTGAAACGGCAAGTTACAGATTGGGGATGATTTTGATTTGGGTCTTATATTTGAGAAACGAGTAAACTTGGTCACTAAGGGTAGTTTTTTTTTTTTTTTTGTAGCTTAGAATGATCTCTAAGGAGAAGCCAATGTTACAATTTACTGATTTAACAGAAAGTGAACCATGCATGTATAAATTCTTGTTCATATTGTTTTAATTTTTTCTAAATATAGGTTTTTTCACTTGTGCTTGTTTATTAATGTGTCTGTGATAATGATCATACTTTAATCAATTATGAATTAATAATTAGGCACAATTAGCAAGGTGACAATATAGCAGGAAAGAAGGCACCATTCTCTGATGATTCTGCATTATAGGGGTATATTGACAAAGGATATGAGACACAGGAGGGGAGTCTGGTATGGAGCTTTTAGAAGCAACTTCATTACATCATTAAAACCAGGGAACTGCTTGTTGACTTTCACCACACCAAAGGGTCTCTGCACCCAATCTTAATTCAGAAAATGAATATGGAGGTGGTGTGCTGCTACAAGTACTTGGGGGTCCATATCAATGGCACAATGCAATGATCTAGTTATGTAGAGGAACATTTTAAGAAAGAGCAGAGAAGACTTGTGTGTTTCTTCAATGTGGGTGGTGACTCCATTACATATTCGATAACTTTGTGATAGTCATTGTGGCTTTCTGTGGTTTAGCTGTCCAGGTCAAGTAACATCACTTCAAGACAGGCCTACTCGATCAATAAGCTAGTTAAGAAGACACGCTCAGTTATGGGAGGCTCTCTCCAACCCTTTAGAAGGTAACAGTGAGGGAGAGGATGAAGATAAAACTGAGGACTACTGTGCTACACATCCTCTCTCTCTGACACACCTCCATTGTGGACTTTCTGCCACTTAATTATTCAGCAGAAGTGGGCCAAAAAATGCTACTGGGTTCCTTGATACAAATGACAATGCACCTTTATACTGCCTCACTATGATCGCTCTTGTATCACTAGTGAGGTCAAAAGTTTTTCTTTGTAATTCTTGTGAATGTTTCATTGGATTGTTTTTGTTGGTTGTTATATTATTTCTATATCATTGGAACTTACATTAAAACTATTTCCCTTGGAAAGCTTTCTATCCATCTATTTCGAATAACAAAAAAGAAAAAAATGTAACAAAGTGGTTTCAGACCAACTTAATCCATGTCAGAATCACAAAGGGTGAAATGCTATCCCAGCACCGTCAGGCCCCAACTAGCTCTGGACAGGGTGCCAGTGTATCAAAGAATCTCTTCACATTAGCTACTTTAAAGATGCCACTTAACGAAACACAGACGTTTTGGGGAAATTGGAAAAACAACCAGAGGACAATGCACAGAAACCCACACAAAGACATGAAGAGGATCAAAATTCTGCAAAGCAACAAACAGGTGCCAGACTAAACCCTGGGAACACGGAACTCAGAGGCAGCAGTGCTCAGTATTGTGACACCATAATGCCTATAGACATAAAGGTAAGCGATAAATAGAGAACTTGGAATCCTAAAGCGCAACACTTAACAATTTGTCAGTATGAAAAAAAAAACACAATAAGAGTGATAAAAACAGCTAATTACCACGTATAACACATTTACTTGACAATAAGAAATGAGTAGTTCCCCTCTGGATTTTCCGTAAGTCTAAATCTCTCTTATTTCTCAGTTACTTATCTATATGGTGGTCCAGATCTTTTAATGCAATGCAGGAAAACAATACAAGACAAAAGAATTGTTCAAAATATCTTGTAATAAACAAAAATGGAATTACATTGAATTAGTTCACTGCTTTTCCATGTAATGTCCCACTTGTCATCCATTCAGTTGGATACAGGCTTGGAGTAATAAACTTAATAAGTTATAGCATAATGAAAATTACATAATTATATCTGGACCACACTGACAATCCTTCTATATAAAAGCGGTCGGGATTGTCCTTCCGTCCTGTGAGTGCTACGCAGGCGCAGAGTTTCACACACACCCTGACCATTTTGCAATGCATGATGGGATTTGTAGTTTCGTTTTTCCAGGTAACAGATGATTTTCTACTCCAGACTGTGCGATATCTTCTTCTTCTTTCTTACTATATAAAAGCGGTCGGGATTGTCCTTCTGTCCCGTGAGTGGAACACGTAGCGGTATTCCGCTTATCACAGACTTACTACTTGCAGCTTGCGGCACGAAGCGACATGATGTGAGCAGAGTTCTGGTGCTCTCATCGTTTCCTTGCTTTTGTGCGCAATGTGCTGGAAAAATAGACAAAATTATGTCTCTGGAAATAATTAATGTTGATGGAGTACAAATGCCTCACCGCGTAGTAAATATCAGAGGGGTTCAAAAGGGCAACCTCAATATAGAAAAAAAGTTTACATTTCATCACAAAAATAACAGAAACTACGAGTATTAAAGTAATAGCGCTCAAATGCAATACAACCAAATTAATGAGTTTGTATAAAATATCAAATTGATCTACATATTGAATTGCCTTAAGAAGTGGTCAACTTAAAAGTCAGTCGCCTTAAAAGGCGGGTCAGCCTAGTATATATTTAACAACTGAAACACACACACTCAGTCCTTCTGATTCACACTAGCATTCACACTAATGGCAGAAGGCGTATAATCAATCTCACTGATCTTGTCATTGCTTATTTTAAGGGACAAGCTAAGTAAGCCAATCAATATAAAACATTGGTTTCCTAATTTCTTCATGACACATATCAAGATAATGCACAATTGTTTTATTTCTTTAATGTCAATGCCATCATCATCTTTATTGTGAGTGCTAAGCAAACTAAATCAATTTTACCCGTAACCTGCTTCATGTTATGTATCCATTACTTCCGTCTCTTAGTCTTAACTCATTATCTTCTTTTCAAAATGTCAACTTATACAACTCTTTATTTAACCAGCAGCTAATGTTTTGGCACAATTTATACACATACTAAAGTGGACTGGTGATGGCAGGGTTGTGCAGTGGTTAGTTCTGCTGCCCTATGGATTCAGGATGTCGGGTTCCAATCCCATGCCTGATCACCCTCCTTGTGGAATCTGCACATTTCATATGCCTTGGTCTTTCTCCAAGTTTTCTAGTTTTCCTCTCTCATCCCAAAAATGTGATTGTTTAAAAGGTAGTTCTAAACTGACCCCATGATAGCGGGTCATCTAATAGACTAACTCCCTGTCCAGGGTTGGTGCTTGCTTTGGACTCAGTGCTGTTGGAATTGGCTCTATCTGCCTCTCGGCCCTTAATTTAACTGGATTATGCAACTTTGAGAATGTTACTTTATTTTGTGAATTAGAATGAAATGACTGCGGTGGGCTGGCGCCCCTGCCCAGGGTTTGTTTCTTGCCTTGCGCCTTGTGGTGGCTGGGATTGGCTCCAGCAGACCCCCGTGACCCTATAATTAGGATATAGTGGGCTGGATAATGAATAGAGAATGAAATGACCACTAATTGAATGACAAGTGTCCAGATTACAGCTGCAATGTTAATAGACTTTATCTTGCCATGACTTGTTTATGTTAATATAATAAATTAGTCTCTTTCGGTGTGTGTTAAAATGTGTTCATTTTAAAAAAACATATTCCACATAGTCTCTTCTATTTTAATTTTTAAGGTGAAAACATAAACAATGCTTATTAATTATACCTGAATTTAGAATAAAAATTTTAAATTATTATTAAAGTGGCATGGAAGACCAGCTGACTCTATAGCGGTCTTGCAGGTTTAGATTATGGTTCCGTTCTTGGATATGTTGACATCTCGGGTGTTTTCTGAAGTTTCTGCAATGTTCAAATGTGACTGACTATCAGTTCAAGCACACATTGTTGGGATAAATGATAAATTTAAATTATCTGCAACTTGATTAAGTTTGGGTATCTTCTTCGGTGTACCCAGTGATCAATTTAGATCTCGTTCATGGGTGGATCCTTCTTTTCTACCCATTTATTGTCTGTAGATCCTCACTAAACTGTACTGATCAAAGTAGATTCATAAAATAAAAGGATGGAGGCATCAATCAGTTTCACATAATAATACAGTATTACCAAGTGTTCATTTGTTGCAGTGATTACTTTTGTCTGAGGGGTTTACTTTATTAAGCAAAAGTGGTGGTGTTGGTGACTATGCATTATTGTAGGGACTTGGGAAGGCTTATTCCAAAGTAACTGTGAAGCACAAAAGTTTTTAATAATGTTCTTTCAAAAAGTCATACATGTAAGATTATTAAATACTATGCTTTAAACTTGCACTTTGCCAATAACCATCCATACATAATACAATTGAGAAGAACTGGATCACATCAAGCCAGTATACTGCTGAAGTGTCTCCTTGTGAATTGTTACTGTGAAATATCTTGGTTCTTACCATAAAAATGCTAAACTAACATAATCATGATTAGCAGAGACGCATTACATAGTGACAAATCAGAACAGAAAGAAAGGTGGCAAATACTGCTGACACTTCAGTAACTTTCAGATATCATGAAGAGCTGGCTCTAGCATTATTATACAGCAGCCATACCACATGTACTTCAGAGCAGATAAGCCACCTGAGGTTAAGCATGTTTAGGCCCATTCAGAACTTGGAGGCAATACCATCTGGAAAACATTTAGGTTTCTGATGGAAGCAGTGTTAGTAAGGCCATCAGGGAGTGCTTACCCTTGTTTTCCTATGTTTGGACCCCAATGTCCCAGTGCAGTGACAGGGATACTGAGCTGTAAAAATTGGTGCAATCTTATGGAAAAGATATAAAACCAATGTCCTGGCTTTCTGTCATCATAAAAGATCGCTGGGCATCTCTCAAAAAGAGCATGGTGTTTCCAAATGTCCTGGCAAAACTGCCCACCACATCCTGCTCATTCTGCTACCCTAATAATCCTCTTTCCCAAATTGGCTAACTGTCTCTCTCTCATTCCGGCATCACTTAACAGTTAATTTCCCCTTGGGATTAATAAAGTATCTATCTATCTATCTATCTATCTATCTATCTATCTATCTATCTATCTATCTATCTATCTAATGAGGTCTGCATGTACTGGTGCTAGAATGACTACCATCACATCATCCAGGTGCACACTTTACATTGTTGGTGGTTGAGGTGGTTCTCTGTAAAGCACTTTGAGTAGGTTAACAATGTAAATGTAATTAATTAATTAGCCCCCCCCCAAAAAAAAAAAAAATGTATGACCCTTTCTATGACATATGTTTCATAAATGTAGGATTATCACTATTTTACTGTTTTTGTATTGTATTACCTTTATAGGATTATCTTTATGACCTGGCAGTTTCAAAGGATTATAAACTTATTTATATATTCACACACATGAATGCATTTTATATGAAAAACAAACATCATTAGCATCATAAATAATGTAAACAATATAATAAGATTAATGGGAGTTGGACAGTTGTTTTGAGTCCAAGTGTGTAAGGGGTCTGTACTGTTTAAAAAAGAAAAATGATCACCCTCAAATTTTGCAACACCTTGTTCACCTAATTATAGTGTCGTATGTGAATGGAATAACTGGGTTTAAGAAAATGAACGGATGGATGTATGGATGGGTGGCTGAAAAAAGATAGGCACAAAAACTGTTTCAAGGCATTTATGAAAATATAAAGTAAAATGTTACATTTGATGCTCACTATGATATATAACCATTGCTTGAATTGTGTCTGTAAAATTTTAATCAGTTAGTACTGACACATATTAATAGTGGTGGGGGATTAACAGCAGTTCTCGTTATCATCAAAAGAAATACTAAAATCAACAATAATGATTTTTATAAATAATATTATATTATATATTATTCTTGGCTATGTCTAATCCAGCTCTGGGTCACAAGAGGCTCAGGCCCAACCATGCAGCACTGGGCACAAAGCAAAATAGAACTGACAATGGCTTGTCAGTCAATAGCAGTGTCCCCAAAACTACAATGATACTCACCCAAGAGCATGTTAGAATTGACAATTAAATAAACATGTTTATTTTAGAGATATAAAGGGAAAACTAAAGTACACAGAGAATTAATCTTTTAAATGAAATGATCATTAAACTACACGCAGAACATGCTAATCATCATCATCAATATCAAAAAATATTGAAAACTGTTGCTTTCATTAGCAGTAGTAGTAATGGTTTTGTTGTTCCATATATATATATATATATATAATGTAATCTAGTTTTAAAAGTTAACCTAAAGGTAAATCTTGTCTTGCTGAAAAATTACAGATTTCAACTTAATACTTTTAAATCCTTAGTTTCACTTTAAGAAGACATGAAAATCAGCCCATGCAGGTACAGTACTTTTTTTGAAACTAAAGTAAAGCCTTTATCTTGGATGCTTACCTCAGTGAATTCTTCATCAATTATTAAATCCTTTTTCGTATTGTGGGGGATTGTCTCAGTTCCATTCGGATCAACGTCAACTTTCTGCATGAAAGGCTTTATATACTTAAATTCGCTATTCCCAGAATCCGTAGTTAGGCAAACCTCGTAATTGTAGACATGCTGAAGCGTCCCTGTTGCGCTCACGTCTGCATACCTAGGCGGGTAAAATGGAATAACTGGCAGAGTTCCATTTGTCATTTCATTTAAGAGTTTGGAGCGCTTCCATGCACTGAATTTGAAGGCCATTAGAATTACGATGAAGAGAATAAAAATAAGCGAGACGATTGCCAAAGCAAGTACAAGGTAAAAAGTAAGATTATCGTCGCTTTTACTGTCCTTAATTAAATCATTAAATTCCGAATACGCCTGGTTAATGCTCTCAGAAAGTCCAATGTTCATATGAATCGTGGCTGCATGAGAAGGCTGTCCACTGTCCTGTACTGAAATTGTTAATCGCTGCTTTGTATTATCTTTGTCGTTAATTTGACGAAGTGTTCTCAGTTCTCCGTTATGTAAACCAATTTCAAAAAGTGTCTGGTCTGCTGGTTTCACAATCCTATACAAAAGCCAAGCATTCTGCCCAGAATCCATGTCAACAGCAACAACCTTGGAAACGAGATAGCCAACATCTGCAGAGCGAGGTACGATTTCAGCTATCATGGAGCCTTTATTTTGTGTCGGGTACAAAATCTGAGGAGGATTATCATTCTGATCTTGAATAAACACGTCAATAATTGCGCTGGTGCTTAGAGATGGAGATCCACTGTCTTTAGCTGTAACTGAGACTTGGAAATGCTTCAGCTGTTCATAATCGAAAGAGCGGATAGCATAGATAACACCATCTTCAGCATTAACAGACAGATAAGAAGACATTGATGCGTTATGAACGCGGGTTTCTTGAATAAAGTATGAAATTTTACTGTTGATCCCAGCGTCATTGTCTCTTGCTTGTAAACTAAAAAATGAGACCCCAGGTGAGTTGTTTTCCATAATATAAACTGTATAAAATTGTTCTTCAAATCTCGGTGGATTGTCATTGACATCTTTTACTTCCAGTTTAATTGTATAATTAGATGACAGCGAAGGTTCACCTTCATCCTTTGCTACAATAGTAATGTTATAGTATGCTATGTTTTCACGATCCAGTAATCCGTCCGTTTCTAAACTGTACACATTACGTGTTGATGATTTCAATTTAAATGGAACTTTGTTGTCAATGAAACAGTTAACTTCAGCATTTTTTCCTGAATCTCTGTCGTGAACGTTGAAAACGGCTACTGCTGTTCCCGGCAATGCATCTTCAGATATCTGATTTGAAACTGACATCATATTCATAAATGGAACATTGTCATTCAGATCTTTGACTTCTATTATTACTTTACTGGAACCTACAAGACCACCATTGTCTTTGGCTTGCACTGTCATTTCATATAATTTATTTTCTTCGTAATCTATTTGCCCACCCACAATAATTTCACCTGAAAGTGAATTTAATTTAAATAATTCTTTGGCGACATCAGTGACGTGTGTATAGTACGTTATTTGTCCGTTCTTCTCTTTGTCTGCATCAGTAGCATTAACCCTGATAATTACAGAACCGATCAATGTGTTCTCCGATACAGCAGTTTTATAAACCTGCTGAGTAAAAAGAGGGGCATTGTCATTGGCATCGAGTACAGTAACGTGTATTTCGACAGTGCCAGATCGCTGTGGGTCCCCACCATCAACTGCACTTAAAAGCAAAACATGCTCTTCTTGCGTTTCTCGGTCTAAAGGCCTTTTCAAAATCAAATCAATCGAAGTGCCGCCATCAGACTGCGTGTGTAATTTTAAATTAAAATGATCCGTAGGCTTGAGAAAGTACGATTTTATTGTGTTAACACCCACATCGGGATCTACAGCACTAGGCAGTGAAAACCATGTATCTTGTAATGAAGACTCGCTGATTTCTAGATTCATTTTATTATTTAGAAATGTGGGGTCATTATCATTAACATCAGTAATTTCTATAATAACACGATGAAATTCCAATGGATTTTCTAAAACAACCTGAAAATTTAATAGGCAAGTTGTCATTTTCCCGCACAACACTTCTCTGTCCATCCTCTCTTTAACCAGTAAAATGCCTTTATTAACATTTAGCTCGATGTATTGCGAGCCTCCTTCGTGAAAAATGCGAGCACTACCCGTTTTAAGTCTTTTATTTTCTAATCCCAGATCTTTTGCAATATCACCTACGAAAGACCCCTTCACCATCTCTTCTGGAATTGAATATCGAATATCTCCAACAACTAGACGCCCGAAAAGTGTAAAAACAATAAAGATCTGTACCTGACTTATTGTCATTTTCCAAGCAAAATCCTAATGCATCAATAGGCCGTAATAATTTTGCGCATTGAATGTCTATATCCGTTCTTCATCGGTTATATTCCCAATAAAGCTGCTCACGCAGATGAAGATACAGGCTTAGTTATTCTCATCATATCTTTATAGAATTTTCACAATAATAGCATCCACTGTCGTACTCCGTGTCTTGATGCGCACTGTTGTGAGCGGAGCGGGTCTTTATGTTTGATAATGGAAGCTGTGCTGAGGAGGGAGGACTCACTAAAACTGTGCGTCTGAAAATCACCTTATTGATCAACAGCGGCACTTACAGTTCAAGAAGTTAAATGCAAGCACCAACATAATAGAAAAGTTAAGTAATAATAATAATAATAATAATAATAATAATAATAATAATAATTTTATTTATATAGTATCTTTCCCAAAATTTGTTTCAATATACATAAAGTCTGAACTGGCAAAAGCTACAAAACACAGTACATTTAGAAATGAGATCATAGACTGCATTTTTAAAATATTGAAACTTTTAGGAATGAAGAATGAATTTTAAAGTAAGAAACGAATTGTGGATAAATATAGTTTTCTTTGAAAAATAACAAATACATCCATCCATCCATTTTCTAACCCGCTGAATCCGAATACAGGGTCACGGGGGTCTGCTGGAGCCAATCCCAGCCAACACAGGGCACAAGGCAGGAACCAATACTGAGCAGGGTGCCAACCCACCGCAGGACACACACAAACACACCCACACACCAAGCACACACTAGGGCCAATTTAGAATCGCCAATCCGTGGATTGTGGAAGGAAACCGGTGCGCCCGGAGGAAACCAACGCAGACACGGAGAGAACATGCAAACTCCACGCAGGGAGGACCCGGGAAGCGAACCCGGGTCTCCTAACTGCCAGGCAGCAGCGCTACCACCGTGCCGCCCCATAACAAATACACATATACATATATGCAGAAATAAACATAAAGCAAACCCATGTCATTCTCCTGTACTAATTTTAAATATTAAATGTAAAATAAAGCAATATTTCCAATAGCACATATACAGTAGAAAAGCTTGCATTTTTTTTTTAAGTTTGCAATAAAAATAAGAGTATAAGTTTAAAGACAAAATATTGCAAAATTAAAGTGTCAAATTATGGCTCTTGAATATGAATAAGCACTAATTGTAGAGCATCATGTTAAATCACTCAAGTCCACTTTGTATTTTTTTTTCTCTCTTATCCAGTTCATGAATGCCAATCTAGTTTTGAATCATTTTGATTTGATTTTAATTTTAATTTGCTTTGATAATACTTAGGGGAAAATTAGCTTTTTACATGTTCTTTTTTGGGGTGTCAGCTATTGTACTGTACCTCTGAAGCAATATTCAGGTTAAGGGCTTTGCTCAAAGGTCCAACCCGTAAAATCTACAGTGTATGTAATATAACAACGCAGACAGTGGTTCAGTGTTTTGTGATTGAAAGTGGAGTTCACCTTCCAAGCTGTTTTGCATTTGCACATTCTCTGTACATTTATAATAGTTTCCCTATATTTCAATGAAGTTTTTTCCATGACACCGATAAGGGTTATGTAGAATTTTTCCCATTATTAACCCAATTCATTGACTTATTTTATTCTAGGTTTATTAAGAGCTAAGTTGCAGACATAAGACCAAAACCCTCCCTAAAAGATGACAGCCAAGATAATAATATAATGATCTATCAAATATATACTCAACCCATGTCACTACCATGTAAGCAGAGATGCAAGATTCACAAATCATTCAGAACAGAAAATTGGGATTGAAAGGTAAATTCACTTGTCTCCAACTTCAATCCTGGATCATTGATGTGATTACAAGTTTTCATTCTAACCCTGTTCTTAATAAGTGACGAGTTTTCACTGCTAGTAAACTTCTTCTGCATTCATTTTAATTTACTTGTTTTTTTAGAACTCAGACTATTTAATTGTTCTTTTTTATCCATAGTTAGCAGTCAAACAAAAATGGCATCTAAAATAAACCACCACATGACCAGTTAACCTTTATCCATCATACAATATATGCTGATATATGAATATCTGAAAATCAACCAAGGTGAAATTCTCTGAAATATTATTGTTCTCAGGTCACCAAAACATTTTCATGATGCTCTTACATAAAAAGAAAATCAACAGTTTTGGAAAAATCTGCTGTGGCAGAATGAAAAATTTAGCAGGCTATGGAATTGTGTAACATTAATTAACAACACACATTGACTTCTAATCAAGAAACTGGTTGTAGTGAAGTTGGCTGGGGTTTTAGGCTTGGACTTAAACAGTCCTTTGTTGGCTCACTTCACATCTCATTTTTCTGGATGCAGTTAAAGGAAAACAATATCTAATTGAAAGGACTGAGTCTTAAAGATCAAGGCAATTAAAATGAAGGGAAAAAAGACAAATAACAGCAGAAATTAGTCACTGATTAAGAAAAGGGTAGAAAGGAAAACACCCTTGGGTTAAATGGTGGGTTATCCATAATACACACATGTACGTGTGTCCTGTCAGGTATTGGCTTCCTTCCAGGGTTTGTTCTTGTCTTACACTTCATACTGTCAAAGCAAGTGTCAAAACCCATTGAAGAGAATAAATCAGATCCATACAACCCATAGATAAGCAAAAATAGTAATATTTATAAAAGTAAAAATTATGTAGATAAGAAATAATATGAGATATAATCACTAGGAAGAAGTTTTTAAAAGTATTAGTACCAGGGATTCACGCTCTTAATACTCTTACTACTCATATGTGTTTTGTTATATGCCTATACAGAATATTTAGCATTACAGGAAAACATATTATGGTGTAAAAATAACCTGTCTATGTAACATGATATTAGAAATAAAAAGAGATTTTAAACATTAAATATATATGACTATGTAAGGAATGCAAAATGACAAGATGAGGATGGCAATAAAACAATTTCTACTATAAAACACTTCAAGAAGAGTCCTGAATAGTGAAATGATTAAGTAACCAAAACATAATACTTTAATAAATTTTAAAACTTTTCTCTCTATTATGTAAAAAAAAAAAATCTTGCGATGAGACGAGACTTTTGACATGAGATTGTTTCAAGTCACACCCTCCACTCAACCATTTTCAAACACGCACACAGTCCCCTCACATCTCATTCATGTGAATGCTTTTGACAGACACATTTCCTGCTCTCTCGGCTCTTATACATTTTAACGTTTTCCTCACTTTAAGTTCCCAATTAAAGTAGACGTATTATGTCCAAATCTTATTGATGAAATTCATCCTGAAGGGATATCAACAGAAGAAATGAGTACACGGGAAATCCTAGCACCGAGAAACGTTGAAGACAAACGAATCGACGTTAAAATTGTTGATCGGTTACACGGCAAATTGGTTAAATGCATATTAATAGACTATGCTGAAACAGTTTGTGGTGATCGTGCAGAAGATGAAAACATTAACTTAAATATTCCAAAGAATAACTACAACCGTTAATACCGTCCGGTCTTCCATCACCCGAATTACTGCTGAATGAAGGATGTATCTAAGAAAGGTAAAGTAGTACATCTTCCCAGGATAACATTAGACACCAAAGGAGATTGTGATACTCACTGTAATGTAAAATAGCTAGTTCTATTATACATATTTAACAATTTCAATGAAAATAACAATATATTTGAATTGTACATCCGCATCCCCATACGCGAGTGGCAGAACCGCAAAGTGGCTTACGCATAGAGCCGGCCCGGGGCTTGGCAAGTGAAATAAGCAGAGGGCAAAGCCTAACCCTAACCCTAATTTTTTAATTAATAAATGTACATGTATGTTACTTCATGCTGCTTTACCTAAACGAAACACACACAAAAAAAATACAATAACATAAAGTAAATTTATTTGAGGAACACCCAATTAGAATTATTATTTGAAGACAGCAGACAGCTTTTAGCTCATACACTGAACTATAACCAACACGGCCACATGTTGGTTATAGCTACCACTTGTTCAGTGCATGACCCGAGAAATTCAACCATCCATCTTCCCAACCTGTTAATCCAGGACACGGTAGCAGGGAAGCTTAAGCCTACACTAACAACCATCAGCAATAAGGCAGGAATAATCTCTAGACTAACATTTTTACACCAGTTTAAATATGTTAATTCATCTAACCTGCATATCTTTGAATAATGTGAGGAAACTATAAACACCATTAAAAAAATGAACTATTTATATTGAATTGGCAGAACTTTGTAGGTTTGTATTTAGTAAGAGGTTTATTGACCTTAATCTGTGTATCAGCTGTGACACCACTGGCAGATCATGGAGGACAACCTGGTGTCTTGTACCAGAAAAATTAAACTTGGGAGGACGTTTGACTGTCAATGGGACAATATGCCACAGAAACAATGGAGTTGCTTCAAATTAAGAAAGTAGACACTTTTGAGTGGTCAGTCAGAGTAGTGACATTAACACAATCAATGGTGAAACTTTAAAATTGTTAGTCACTGATGCTACCCAACTAACCTGGCAAAGATTGAGACATATGGTGTAATGGACGGCCAGCAGTTCATCCCGGTCAACACATCCAGGATGCTAGATGGTGTTCTCCCTGCAGCCTAGAGGTGCCACGGCTTCCAGCAGAGCATCATGGAAAATGCAGTTTGGCTTCACAGCCCTGCTGGGTACCATGGGTGCCACCAGGGGACGCTGCAGGGAGACATGGAGATTTCTGTTTCTATTATAGCCTGGAAGTACTTCTAAGTCATGGGGACGGAAAAACTGAAGTACTTCTGGGCTGAAGAAAAAGAGTTTTTAT